>NC_082385.1:23445497-23671632 GCF_031168955.1 Gadus macrocephalus
AAAACATGCTGCGAAGCCAAAGTAACGAGGGAGTTTTCGGAGGGAAAAATGTGGACTGAATGGAAGTTGGACTACCTCAAGCGTCACATTCAGCAGAAAAGTAATTTGAATGCTGTTGGAATTGTACGAAGACGCAAGATGGGAATGGGGATCGGTACATTATTGCAGGAGAGCACAAAAGATCGAGAGAAGAGGAACGAGCTGTCACACAAAAATAAATCCAACCCGGAGAAAGCTAAATTTCTCATCGACAACATTCTAGTCGCCATCAAAATGAATGCATCAATGCTGTCGGTTCAACAAATCCATGATCACATGGCAAAGTATGTGAGTATACCAGAAGGATGGCGAAGCAAAAATTATGCCTTTGAATTTGTGAACTCCATCAATGAGATAGTGATAGATGAGATGATCTGCAATGTTAAAAATGCACCCTGGCATACCCTGATAGTAGATGAGAGCACAGACATAAGAGTGCACAAAATGCTAGTCCTATATTGTAAATACAGGGAGAAGAATGACGTTAACTATAAAACTGTGTTCGGCGGCATCATCCATATGACAGCATGCACTGCTCACGATATTATGCAGGCAATCAATCAGTTTTACTTCAAGCATGGACTGGACTTGCAGAGAATGGTGAAGCTGGTGAAGCTGACCTCTGATGGCGCCCCAGTAATGCTAGGAGTTAAAGCTGCAAATATCACACCTAACAGAACAACATTGCGTGGCCCATAGAGAGGACTTGGGCATTGATGATGCCTGGAAAGATGTGCCTTTGATGCGAGATGTGGAAACTCTTCTTAGAACTGTATATTCCATTTTTCTCTCGGTCCACTGTGTAGAGGGGCAAAATGGAGGACCTAGCAAAGATTCTCGATGAGGATACTTTCATTCAGGCCTCTGAGCGGAGTGCGATGGCTATCGCGGCACAAAGCTGTGAATGCTGTTCTGAGGAACTACACTGTGCTTGAAGAATACTGCAAGAGAGAATCCAGTGATAACAGAGATCCAGTGGCAATTTACTGCTACAAAAAGCTTTGAGATACATAGTTCAAGGTTACTCTCACTGCTCTGGGAGATGTTTTGGGCGAGCTGGCACAACTCTGCCTTTCTTTTCAAAGACGCAACCTGACTGTGATGAAAGGTCACTGCTTTGCAAGAGCAAATATTGAGAAGTTGCGTTCCCAATACTTGAACGATGAGAAGGATGTTCAATGGAGTGACCATGTCAAAGAGGTGATGAGGACCTCATCAGCTGATGCCAGAAATACTGGTGAGATTACTCTTTTTATTCGTAAGCTCTGTAATCAGTTGGATGCTCGAGTGGTCTGCATTTGACATTGAAGCATTGAGCTCAGACATCAGTTTTGAGTATGGATCAACAGACATTGCTACACTGGCAAGGTAGTAGGAGGCCATTCTCCATCACCCACATTCTATGGAGGCCATTAACAGTGAAAAGGCTGAATTCAAGTACATAGTGATGCAAAAACTGAAACAAGGGTCAATCAGCACATTCTCAGATATGGTGGCTGCAGCACTTAGATGTGAGGAGCTAAAGGAGATCTCACAGCTTGTGGATATTTGTGCCACATTTCAATCATCCAGTGCAGATTGTGAGAGAGGCTTTAGTTTGATGGATCATATCAAAACAGCATCCAGAAATCGTCTTGAAGTGGCACATTTGGACCAGCTAATGCGCATAAAGTCAAAGCAAGAAACAGACGGGGCCATCAACCTTGACAAAGTCTACAATCACTGGAGAAGTGACAGGGCAGATGGGAAAAATAAGGTGATATTTAAGTCCCCGATCAGATTTGTGCTTATTTTAGTGTCATTTATTACAAATTTTTATTTGTGGATATTAATCATCAAATGCTGTCACTAGATTCAGATTACCGGTAGTAGAAATTCAAAAAAAAAGCTGTAATTATATATTATATATACAAACAAAGAGTTACAGGAATTTACACTGTATCACATGCTTGTGCTACAGCAGACACCTCATTGAGAAAAATGTGAATGTTTTAACGTGAACAAAATTTGATCTCTGAAAGGTGTACATTCAACACTCAATTCTTGCAGAGCAGGACCCTCAGCCTGACATACAACATACTACACAGCTCATGAAAAACACAATTTTTGTCTTTTTCAGTCGAAGTGTGCCAAATCACTTATATTAAAAGGAGTGCTGTCAAGCGATTAAAATATTTAATCGTGATTAATCGCATTAATGCCAAAGTTAACTCATGATTAATCGCAATTAATCGCAATTCTTTTTTCTATGCTAAATATCCCTTGATTTCTTTGTCCCATTAATTTTTCTCATTTGAATGCTCTTATCAACATGGAGAAGTACATCGGCTTGCCTTGTGCAAATGTTTTTTTTATTGATAACAACATTAGCATATACTGATCAGGACGAAAAAAAAAAAGCCTATAGTGCAATTGAACGATGAACCAACAAAGATACTGCCTTGAACATAGCAGTCAGGCTACTGCTTCTTTGTTTTGAGCAAAAGAAAAAAAAAAAAAAAATATTTTTTTAATAAAAGTTTTGCGTTAATCGCGCGATAAAAAAATTGACGCCGTTAAATGGTTTGCGTTAACGCCGTTAATAACGCGTTTAACTGACAGCTCTAATTAAAAGTAATCTAACGGAAATTACTGCTGTAATTTGATTATTTTAATAAGCCCTGTAACTTGTTATGATCTCAGGTTTTTGTGTGTTAATTTTATCCCTCCTTGTCTGTCTGTTCTGTCTGCTGGTGGTGGTTTTCCTGCTCTAGCTGGAGTCCCAGTGTGCAGCAGTTCTCTCTGTGCACCTGCACCATCACAGCCTCAGCCTAGAGATGGACTTCCTCTGAACAGCTGCCGAGTAAAATTCAGGCAGAGAAGAGGTCTAAAGTGGACCTACTTTACTGTGTATCTTTTTACTTTATACTACAGAACAAGATTTGTCTTTTTCATTGTAAGTGGGCCAAATCACTTATATTAAAAGTAATTTAACGGAAATTACTGCTGTAATTTGATTATTTTAATAAGCCATGTAACTTGTTATGATCTTAGGTTTTGGACAGGTTTGATACTGGTGTTGCCACAGTGTGCACGTCTGATGTTGCTCACAGTGGTTCAAGTCATTCTCCGGGAGTTTATGTGTATGCTCAGACACATGAAAAATAGGGGGAACATTGCTTGCTCAATATCAGCTTGTACTGTCAAAATCTCATCTTCCACTACAGACGAGTTCAGGTGTAGTAAGGATGCAAATCAAAAAATTCTAGCACATAAATGTAGCGATTGGCTCGACTAAAGAAAATAAACCATTTGGCAAAGCCTTGCAGATCATTGTCGTCAATCAAGTGGTAAATGCCATAGGGAGGATGCATACAAATAAATCTTTTTATTTTTTTATTTTTTTTGGAATGTCCTGCGATCTATCCGCACTACCTTTGCAATCGACCGGTCGATCCCGGTTGACGCAGTGGAGGCCCTTGCACCAGAGGGTGGGCATGGAGGTCAAGAAGAAGGAGGGGAGGGATCTGTCGAGTAGTTAAAGGTCCCATGACATGCTATTTTATGTATTCTTTAATATAGGTATTAGTGGGCAACTAACACAGTATTCAAAGACGTTCCCGAAATTCAGCCGTGGTGCAGAGTTACAGCCACTCCGAGCCAGTCGCACATTGAGCTTCCCCCAAATGCGCTGTTTTGGTGTCTGTAGCTATAATGCAAATGAGGAGGAGCGAGGCGGGTCAAGGAGGAGGGTGGGGGTGTGGCCCTGAGCAGCTTGCAGCCACGGTACCATGCGCTCTGTTTACAGTGGATGTATCGCAATGGCGAGGCGCACACAGCCTTTAGCCGTGTTCTGTAAATATTCTAGAACACATGGGAGTCCTGGAGCTCTATATCTAAATATTATCATATAGCCTACATAATAATAATAAAAATAAATTTTATTTATAATGCACTTTATATTCAAGAATCTCAAAGTGCTTCAGAGAAGAAAAAAAAAAAAAAAAAAAACTATTAAAAGGGGAACCTCAAAGAAAGTTTAGCTAAATGCTCTTTTAAAGAGATGGGTTTTGAGGTTCCGTTTAAAAAGAGCTGTAGTCTGTGGAGCCCTCAGGTGGTCAGGGAGGGCGTTCCATAGTCTAGGGGCAGCAGCAGAAAAGGCCCGATCACCCATGGTGCACAGCTTCGTATGTCGGGTTTGGAGGGTGTGAATGGATCCTGAACGGAGTGTACGTGAGTTTGTCGTGGGGGTGAGGAGTTCCTGAAGGTAGTGGGGGGCAAGTCCGTGAAGGCACTGGTGGGTGAGGAGGGAGACCTTGTACTCAATTCTGAGTGGGACAGGGAGCCAGTGCAGTGATTTCAGGATGGGGGTGATGTGGTCATGCTTGCGCACCCTCATCAGGACCCTGGCAGAGTTGGGTTTTGGGGGCCTGTATATGAGTAGAACAGTCATGGGATGGGGGGGCTTGCATGTGAATGCAAGACATTCAAAGGAGGAAGTTGTAGGCAGCACCATGGGGGACAACTCCAGGTCCTGTTTGTGGATGACAGCTAGGCCACCACCGCGTCCAGTTCTGCGGGCTGCCTCCAAGTAACTGTAGCCTGGGGGACAGGCTTCGTTTAGGGCAGAGTAAACCTCTGGCTGGTGCCAGGTTTCTGTTAGACACATGAAGTCAAGTCCTTTTTCCCTGATATGCTCTTCAATCAAGCTGGATTTATTATTTAAGGATTGAGTGTTGAAAAGTTCAAATTTAACCAGTGACTGTGGAGTTATTCTCTGTACAGGTCGCAGAGCCTTAAAATCCACTCCGCGCAGGTTGGAATCCACTCCATGAAATCTATCCAGCCGGGAGTGCGGGGATCTCGCGATGTTACGTCTTTTGCCCTCAGCCGTCTCAGCAGACCTAATGGATGTGATGAAGCCGGCAGGCTGACCATAAATAAAGTTTCTCCCTGAGCCTCTGTGGATATATCGAGGTCTACGCAATAGTCCTAGCTGCTTAATGGTGGAAATACAGGGTGGGATGGAGCGATTGTTGTACTTCAGCAGCTGTGGGGCGAAGTACGTCAACATCGAACCTGATGTTGAGTGATGTTTGCCTGTTTGTAGCTAGGTACGGACCCGACGCATCTGGGGAAGAGCTGGGAGGCAGTGCAGAAAATCCACGAGACAGTAGAGACAGCTTAGCAGGTTGACCAGGGCATATTCCTCACCAGGATCACCGAAAAAAACGCCAGCAGTGACCAGGAAAATGTCACATCAGCTACTTGTTTTTAGCCGTTGTTATTAGCCGTTACTAGGGACGCCAAAATAACAAGTGAGCTACACGGTTCTTCACAATAACACAATAACACTGGAACAACTAAAGACAGTCCATAAGCTTGCTTTTCGTCGCTGATGTAGCTTGCAGGGAACCAAGTAGAGATTATGTCAACAAAAAATCACTTTTTAAAGTAAAATTGGCCAAAATTGGCCCAAAAATTGCTTGGAGAAGCGGCGAACAGACAGCGCCAGCGTCCTCTCCGTTTGTTGCCTAGTGACAACTTTATTTTACATAGATATATCATATAATTAGAGCTGTCAAGCGATTAAAATATTTAATCGTGATTAATCGCATTAATGTCATAGTTAACTCACATTAATCGCGATTAATCGCAAATTCGTTTTCTATGCTAGATATCCCTTGATTTCTTTGTCCCATTAATTCTTCTCGTTTTAATTCTCTTATCAACATGGTGAAGTGCATCGGCTTGCCTTGTGCAAATGATTTTTTATTGATAACAACATCGGCATATACTGATCAAAACAGGAAGATACAAAAAAAGAGCCTATAGTGCAATTAAAATCTAAGCAGTCGTTTAGACTGCTTTGAACAAATGTCATTTGAACATAGCAGTCAGGCTACTGCTTCTTTGTTTTGAGGCAAAGAAATTGTATTTTATTTTTTTTTAATATAAGATTTGCGTTAATCACGCGCTAAAAAATTTGACGCCGTTAAAATTGGTTTGCGCCGTTAATAACGCGTTTAACTGACAGCTCTACATATAATATATATTATCACGGCCAAAAGCTGTGTGAGCCGATATTATGAATCTCAAACGACCTCGTTGGGTTCTCCGATGTTCCTGGTTCTTCAACGTCCTCATCAAAGTGAAGTAGACTGAACCGCGACAAGGAGGAGAAAGGGATCGTTGCCGGTCTGAGGAACCTCCGCCTCCGGCGGTGGTCCCTCAGCGGGGCTCAAGCGGGAGACATTCGCCGCCAACAATCCCTTTCTCCTCCATGTCGTGGTTCATGCGTTTGAGGGAGTCAAAGCCAAAGTTCCTTCCCCCCAATTCATTCTCAACCTTGGCTGAGATAACCCCCAATACGAGTCTTGTTGTAGAAATACCAGAGACGAGAGTCCGACGAGGAAGTGTACAACACTTGCGTTACAGTCCTGGAGCTCTATATCTAAATAATATCATATAATACATAGAAATCGGTATCATTTAATACACATTATCACGGCCAAAAGCTGTGTGCGCCTCCAGACGATATTATTAATCACAAACGACTTTGTCGGGTTCTGGAACGTCTCTGGTTCTTCCACTTTCACATCAACCTGAAGTCGACTGAACCGCGCGCTGCCTGCTGTCGGCTGCCGGCTGCCCGCTGCCTGCTGCCGGCTGCCCGCTGCCGGGCGATGGTGCCTCACGGCAACCGGCGGCAAGTCGCAGTTCATGTACTTCAGCGAGTCAAAGCCAAAGTTCCTTTCCCCAATTCCTTCTCAACCATGGCTGAGATAACCCCCAATACGAGTCTCGTTGTAGAAATACCAGAGACGAGAGTCCGACGTGTTATGCGCCATATAACACCAAAAGCAGAACGGTTATCCAAATAATAAGGAAGTGTACAACACTTGCGTTACAGTCCTGGGGCTCTATATCTAAATAATATCATATAATACATAGAAATCTATATCATTTATTACATATTATCACGGCCAAAAGCTGTTTGCGCCTCCAGACGATATTATGAATCACAAACGACTTTGTCGGGTTCTGCGACGTCTCTGGTTCTTCCACTTTCACATCAACCTGAAGTCGACTGAACCGCGCGCTGCCTGCTGCCGGCTGCCCGCTGCCGGGCGATGGTGCCTCGCGGCAACCGGCGGCATGTCGCAGTTCATGTACTTCAGCGAGTCAAAGCCAAAGTTCCTTTCCCCCAATTCCTTCTCAACCATGGCTCAGATAACCCCCACAACAGTCTCGTTGTGGAAATACAAGACACGTCAAAGAACCGGCAAGAAACACTTGCGTTACAGTGTGTGTATTCACACACACACACACACACCCACACCCACACCCACACACACACACACACAGCGCTCGCACGGTCGAGTCTCATTGGCGGGCCAACGTCTCTGGGCGGGCCAGGCAGAGTAAGGGGAGGAGCTGAGATTCTTGGTGACGTCATGAATACAGACATTCCAAATCAGCGTGCTTGAGCCTCAGTTTTTTCAAAGGCGAGCAGAACAGCTAGTGCTCATTTTACACCAAACGCATGTTTTAGCCACTGGGGGACCATAGGCAGGCTAGGGGAACTCATATTTATGTTAGAAAACCTCATAAATTGAGATTTTCATGTCATGGGACCTTTAACATGCCTCCAGAAGTTCTGGTGGCTGAGCGGGTAGAAGAAGTCCACCCCACGACAACGTTTGGATACCCGGTGGTGCCCTCCGGTCATGTTAAACCAACAGACTCATGTCTAGACTGGTGTCTGGGACTGAAAGAACAAAGACTGCTAAATGTTGGTCACAGCCTGCGACCTGAATGTCTTCTGTCATCGCATGGTGTTCAGGAAGTTATCCAAATGTTGTCCACAGACAACAACCACTGCAAGAGGAAGTCACCCTGCGCTGAACGGTTCCCTCACGGACTGGAAACAGTCGACCGTTGGGAGGTAATTAATACTCACTCCAAAGTGGGGGTACTCAAGAAATAACTGGTTATGAAGAACTGGTTAGGAAAACGCAAATGATGCTCTCCCAGGACTGACGCTATGTGAAGGATGCCTTCGTCGTACCTTCACCAAATTCCTCTCAGCGAGCAGAGGTCTCATACTGTCACCTACCTTGCTTTACAATAACAGTCCATACTTAGGGGGTGATATCATACTTAAGGGGTGATATCATGCTTTTTCGACTTTTCCCTTCGCTTTAGGCTGTTACATGATGTACTGTATGTATACATGTTCTACGTCTGCTAAGCTAGAAAAACCTCAGTCCGAGCCAGGGGAAATATTCACGGCACATATGCACTTAAACTTTAATTACGTAATAGTGTGACGTCAGATGTCAGGCAGTGGGCGGTGCTGAAGTGCAGAAGCCCTGCCTCCCAGCTACCCGCAATGTTTACGACTTCTCGGGGTGATGGATTTGCTGACACACACGCAAAGCGTTCGACCAAGCACAACAGAGCGGGCGTGCTGACCAATAACAGCAGAATGGGCTACTCGGGAGGGGGGCCTTAAAGTGAAGTGATAGGAAATGTTTTCAAGACGCTAAAATTGGTTTTGCAGAAATTAACAGTGTGAGAATAAGGGGTATTTCTAACATACAGACATGTAACCCTACTCTAGTGTGACTCCCAAATGCAATTATTAACCTTAAAAGAGCATTATATGGGATCTTTAAAGAGCACCTATTATGCTTTTTCGACTATTATGACCTATAAACGTTGTTATAATGATTTATAGTCATCTTTAACCATATTAAATTGTCAAATAATGACGTACATGCATTTAGACGAATTCCCTGCTGACCGTCTGGGGTGGCTGTGCAGAGCGCTAAACACTACGATCGCCGGTTGCGATTCACTTTTCCGGGATTTATCTACATAGAACAACCCAGATTTTCCATGTGTGGTAATGCTGCAACATGCTCATCCGTAAGGTAACCAATCACAACGGAGTGGGGTTGGCAGGAGGGGGGCGAGGGAGCGGAGAAGGACAAAGCCGAGTGTTGACAGAGAGAATGCTGAAAGCGCCCAGATGAGAGGAAGTTTCCCGAAAATCTGCATAGTTTCACAGTTTTTTGTGCTGTGATTTGTGTGATGTTGCTCTTTAGGAGTCATTAATAAGAAATTAAGACCAGAAAAGTAGTATAATAGGAGATCTTGAAAGTATATGTAGAGGAGTTACATTCATGGCGAGAGCTAGCGAATATTATCAGCCCACGACATAAAGTCTCAATTATTACCATGGCAACAGTCCACACACACACACACACACACACACTAGGGCTGGGCGATATGGACCAAAAGTCATATCTCGATATCTTCAAGCAGAATATCGATATAAGATAAATATCGATATTTGTCGAGGGGGGGGGGTGGGGGGGGGGCTCCGAGCGCAGATTTGATCTTACTATTTCTACCGTTCGGAATTGAATACAGTTTGATGGTTGAATAAACCGTGGACTAGACACTGCCTCCGCCTCGTATTTGAGAACATTATAATATATAACATCACGGCCAAAAGCTTTGTGCGCCTCCGAAATATTATGAACCGTAACGACTGCGTGGGGGGGGGGCGGACATGACATGATTGTATGTATTCTTTAATATAGGTATTAGTGGGCAACTAACACAGTATTCAAAGACGTTCCCGAAATTCTGCCGTGCAGCCACGGTACCATGCGCTCTGTTTACAGTGGATGTATCGCAATGGCGAGGCGCACATAGCCTTTAGCCGTGTTCTGTAAATATTCTAGAACACACGGGAGGCATGTCGCAGTTCATGTACTTCAGCAAGTCAAAGCCAAAGTTCCTTCTAATTCCTTCTCAACCATGGCTCAGATAACCCCCAATACAGTCTCGTTGTTGAAATACAAGAGACGTCAAAGAACCGACAAGAAACCCTTGCGTTACAGTGTGTGTGTTCACACACACACATGTGGCGCTCGCACGGTCGTGTCTCATTGGCGGGCCAACGTCTCTGGGCGGGCCAGGCAGAGTAAGGGGAGGAGCTTAGATGCTTTGTGACAGACCACCTCCGCCTCGTATTTGAGAACATTATAATATATAATATCACGGCCAAAAGCTGTGTGCACCTCCGGAATATTATGGACAGAATTGCAACCCTTTGGTTGCGACAGTTTTTAAGCACTCTCCACAAATTACGTGATTTTGTAATTCGTCAGACAACTTATATCCAAACCATCCATACTATGGAGCCGTTGGTCTTTCGCTTGCAATCAAGCTCCTCGGAGCTGCTTGTGCAGGCGGACTCCATAGCTGTGTTCGAAATCGTTCCCTATCACGGATATAGTGCACTATATAGGGTGCTCGCCATTTTGTAGTGGTGTTCGAATTCTCAGTGGTTAATTTCATGCACAATATAGTGCACTTAAAATACCCAATGAATAGTGAACGATTTCGAACACGGCTCATGTTTCAAAAAGTGACGTGAGTCAGTGGAGGGGGGGGGGCAGGCAGAGACTGTGTGTGTGAGCCGGAGGCAGAGCGGGAGAGACATAAGCAGAGTTACGAAATAGCAGGCGGCAGGCGCGGTTCGAAACTGGTGTTATTTGGAACAAATGTGCTGTAATTTCAACGCAAATTAAATTATATCGACGATATGGTCTCGTTTCATATCGCATTTGAAAAAATATCGATATATTTTAAATATCGATATATCGCCCAGCCCTAACACACACACACACACACACACACACACACACACACACACACACACACACACACACACACACACACACACACACACACACACACACACACACACACACACACACACTCTATGGATTTAGTGGATGTATGCGCCTTACGTCAAGGGCACTGACCCTGTAGACCTCCTCGATCACCCCCCTTCCCCCGACCTCGTCCCCCCCATCCGCGGGCTCCAGGGCGGGGCTCCCCTCAGCTCAATGTCAAAGACGCACTGCAGAGTCTGCAGAAACCCGGTGCCCCCCCCTCCTAATAGCAATTCACCCGACGTACGCAGAAGACCTCCGCCCAATACAAGTCAACCTGTGGCGGTGTCACGTTAAAATTGTACCGGGGGCGAAAATTGTACCGGCCTACGTCATCAGTTGTTGACAACTTGACAACTGATTTGATTGGGTTGTCCATTGCCGGGCAGGTTTCAAAAACCATTCGCGCTTATGTTGCCGAACACCAAATAACATAATACAGATAACGGATCGCTAGATAACACTTGTTTTTACTTCATATTTGTATTGTATTGAATTGTTTAATCGAATTTAGCTAGTAAACTGAGTGTTTAAAGCATGAACAAGCCTGAAAGTTTGCGAATGTTCAAGAACCTTCCTACGTCATTCGACGCGATAGCCCGTTGCCAGGCAACAGATGATCGCGTCGTCTGTTGCCAGGCAGGTTTGGAATTTGTCAACAACTGATGACGTAGGCCGGTACAATTTTCGCCCCCGGTACAATTTTAACGTGACAGCGGCACAATGCTGACACACACACACACACACACACACACACACACACACACACACACACACACACACACACACACACACACACACACACACACACACACACACACACACACACAATGAGGTGCAGGGTGGGCCGTCATGGACTGTAGGTCATTTAAGACCTGAGGAGTTTCACCCGTGGTACAGAAAACACTTGAGAGACGTCACTTACTGTGTGTGCTTCAGGGTCTCTCGTTTATCATCCCTAAAGACCTTCGATTCCTTCCCTTGATTGCAATTCTAAAACTGGTGAACAGCCCAGTGAGTACATGGCCCAGCCGGGACACACACACACACAGCAATTTAAATACCATAGAACTGCTCAAAACCGCTCACGGTCCAATGAAATTGCTCGAGCTTCGCTCATTTGCGCAAAGTTAACCAATGCCGTCACACCGACGCAAGCCATCCCATGATCCTTTGCAGCACTTTTGCACGACCAGTACGAATACATTTGACGAGGAAGTGCAGCATCCGGCGGGGCGACGCTAGACTCGCGCGCGTGCGTGCGTGCGTGTATATAAAGGCATGTTGGATGTGTTTCTAGGCGTCCTCACCCTCTCCTCGGCGTGGCCACGGTCCCTGGTGGGGGTGAGGCCGTCGGGCTGGTCGGGGGCGCTGCGCAGCGGCAGGTGCTTCTTGAGCGTGGGCTCCAAGCTGAGGGTGGTGTAGCCCACGTGCTCGTAGATGGGGTTGATGGTCATCTTGGCGATGTACTCCGCCGCCTGACGGGGGAGGAGGAGGAGGAGGAAGAAGAGGGTGAGGAAGAAGAGGATGAAGAGGCAGAGATGAGAGGGGGGGAGAAGAAGGATAGTGGTGGAGGGAGAAGGGAGGGAGAGAGGGGTGGAGGAGGATTAGGAGGAAGAGGGTGGGGCGGAGAAGGAGGAGGGAGGAGAGGAGGGAGAAGGGAGGGAAGAGAGGTTAGAAAGGGGTGAGGGGGGAGGGGAGGGAGAGGAGGATAGGTACGAGAAGGGAGGAGAGGGGGGGTGAGGTGGGAAAGGAGATGGGGAATTGGGTTGGAAGAGGAGAGTTGGGAGGGGGGAGGGTGGAGAGGGATGGGTGATTTGTTTGTTAAAGAGCCATATGTTAGGTTAAGTGGGTGCAAACAAGCTGCTGACACACCCTAGACATGCATGACTGTTGGTGTTGCATTTGAATGAGAGTTTTACCTCAGATTTTCTACCATTGATTTCATGGTATTTAAGAAACTGTTGAGAAAGCTCTGACTTTGCAACTTAAAAAAACGACACTGACCTCCTTATGCTATTAATTATTATATGTATTGTCAAACACATTAGTCAGTGTATATGAGGTAGACATTTTCCGAAGGATTCTGAATGTTTCAAAGGATTCCCATTCAGTCGGTTTGCTTTCCTGACTAAATCTAATCAAAAAGGTACTTAGTCAATTGCTGGTCTCTGTAGCAGAATGACTCCTCGTTAGTATAGTGGTCAGTAACCCCGCCTGTCATGCGGGATACTGGGGTTCAATTCCCCGACAGGGAAACTTTACATTTTTACTCACTGCTACAGCAGTATTATTACTACCTGTATGGCGACTATCGAACCACTTATTTAGTCACCGAGAGGCTAGATCGGGAAAATATGTTTTTGCCAGACGCGCTGCTTGTTCCAAGAATCACTTAAAAATGGGTACTGTGTTTTGTTGGTTTTATTAGAGATAAGTTAAAAACGTTCCATAGTAGCATAGTCCTAAAGTGATCGGTGCTAAAGTGCGTTAAATGTTAATAGATTGTGCGGTCAGCAAAGTTGGACTTCCCCCGTCCACCCCCTCTCATCTCAAACATTTCATTCAAGCCCCACCCGCGCGTGAACAGCTGACTTTTACCACTGATCCTGACTGACGTAGCCCCAACACCACGTGACCTGTCAGTCTGCCTATACCTGTCACCAACACTACCTGTAATTAAACACTGGAGCAACATTCTTGACAACTTTGACTTTAAACTAACATAATATCCATTTACTGTTTCGTTGCGTTATTGCCGTCATATTATTAGCATAGCATTGTTTAAGAGAACTGTTTGGCCAATTTAGGATGCTACATGAATTTAAGGAGCCGCCACGGTAGAAAGCCAAACCTTCGATGTAGCTACACTGCCTTATCCATCTCTGGAAACTAGCTAAACTGTTCAGAGTTCCCCTGGACTCTGCATAGCCACCCCATCCCATCCCTCTTACGCAGTTATTGTATGTTGTACGTCCTGGCACTTAATGTACACACTTATTGTATGTTCTACCACCTTGCACTTAAGAATAGTACTTAGTTGTGTAGCATCTTATCCAAGCTATCTTTGTTGTATACAGGGAATGGGTTAACCTAGCGATTGTTAGTGCTTGGCACTTAGTTGAATGACAGTGGCGGCTCGCCTATAGAGGGCGCTGGGGCGCCACCCTCCCGCCGACCGGACATCTTTTCTTTTTTAAATATATTTATATATTTTTTTTAAATAATCTACTCATTTTGAGAATTAATCTATTTTAATTGCATTAAAATAGATTAATGCATTAAAATAGAATAATGCATTTACTTTAGAATATCTTTTGAATCCCCCATCATTAAATCTTCATTCACTTACATGTTCAACGTTCATTTTGGTGAAGTAGATGTCTTCCGTGGGGCGCAGTTTGCTCAGCCCCACCTGCCTGAATTATTAGCCAATGGTTCCCCCGTTGCTAGGCAGAATAGTACATAATTTCGCCAATCAGCGTCGTCGAATTGTATGGCTTTGGGGCGCTCAAGATATAGCCCCAAGCGCAGTGCACCGTCCACTGCGCGTAACCGCGCATTTGCCATTACCTCAGAGATCAGCAAGATGGCGACTTTCAGTACTGCTACCACTGTTTCCCTGTGAGTTCAGCTAGCCCCAAATTCAGTTAAGTCTTTGCTTATAAATCCCCTCGAAAGAAGAACATTTGCAGAAAAATTGCAAGTAAAAGAACTCGGAGCAGAAAAGCCAGAAGTGAACATGACCCAACAAGCAAGAGAAAAGGATAGAGCCTACAAGAGAAGTTTTTCCAGAGTTTGGTTCAGGCTTGGCTAACTAGCTGTGGGTATGCCAATGCAATTTTTTGCTTTCCTTGTAGGGCTGCACGATTCAGGTAAAAATGTGAATCACGATTTTTTTTATTTGAATCGATATCACGATTTTCTGCCACGATTTTTTTCTCACAGATAACAAAAACCTTTTTTTTTTCTTTTTCTTTTTTTTTAATTGCACGCATGAACCATGACAACAAAAAAGTGCAGTATCAAAAACGAGTATACTGTACCAACTTTAACATAAATAAGCATCAATAAAACACAAATCTTTTCTTTGGAACATAGGCCTCTCATATGACCCTATATGTGACCCTGAACATGGCACTTAAAGATTCCTGGCCAGAAACACAAGTCTGTCCACATGCTCTGGCTTTAGTGATGCACGGTGGCATGTCACAATGTTGCCCCCTGTACTGAACAGCCGCTCAGAAGGTGAGCTGGTAACTGGAATGCATAGGTATTTCTTCACCAACACAGACAACCGTGGATATACAGATCTATTTTGCCCCCACCAGATTAAGGGGTCATCTTCACTGTCGATCTTGCATCCCAGAAGATATGCCTCCAGCTCTGTGGACACTGCTTGCTCTAGAGAAGAGGACTCGTCATTGCCTTGTGCTGTTTTGATGAAACTTCCAAGGGTCTTTCGGCCCTTCTTCATGGGGGGTGCTGGGGAGGCATTTGGCTGGAAAATAATTAATAATCCAATCAATATTAAGTAACATAATATCACAACAGTTCAGGACAGGACAATTGTATTGAAATGTGGAAATGATCTTACCATAACTACAGTTATGCCAGTCATCTCGTCTGTCAGCCTTGCTCTAACAGTGGCTTTCTTCTCCTCACTGATGTAGTTCATCTTGAACCTAGGAACGAGGGTTGTGGCCATGTCGAGTAGATCCTGAGTTTGGGGATCACTGTACTTCTCTTGTAGATATATTTCAGGATGTTTGACTTCACTGATTTTGTGAATTGTGTGTCATCATCTTGCACAGCCAAAACAGAGATTTCAAAAAGGTGGAGAACCGGCTTCACAGAGGATATGCTGACATATAGTTCTCCAGAGAGCGCATCGGTGAATTCAGCCAGAGGACTTAGGGTGTTGTTCATTGCCTCAATGACTTCTATGTCCTGCCATGTAGGCACTAGATGTCTACGTTTTCGATCATTGAGGATCTGTGAGATGGCTGGAAGCTGTTCCAGGATCCTCTGAATCATCTCTTGTCTCGATCCCCATCTTGTTGGGCACTCAGTTTTCAGTTGATGCTCAGGGAGTTTGAACTCTTTCTGGGCAATGGCAAGGTTTCTCCTCCGTAGCCAGCTGTGACTGAAAGTGCTCACAATCTTTCTGCAAAGGCCTGTGACACGGTCAATTCGTGGATCTTTCACAGCATTTTCTAAAAGAAAAATACAACAAATCGGAATGAGTACAACGCAAGCCATTAGTCTGTAGTATCACGATTCACGAATAACATTATTTATGCAATCATTATATCAAATTAACGCATTAATTTTGATTAATTAATCACTAATTAATCAAATAAATAACAAATTAAATGAACACAGATGAATCGCACCTCTATAGAGCTATAGAGTCAAAACAAAGTATTGTATATATTTTTTAGCATTCATTGAATTACATATCTGCCATAATTTTTTTGAATTCGTTTATTTTGACATACTTTCTTGCAAAAATTGTAAGCATGTGATTAATTTAGATTAATTAATCACAGAGCCTGTAATTCATTTGATTCTTTTTTTTGATCGCTTGACAGCCCTAATTATTATTAGTATTAGATTAACTAGAGTAGCAACAAGTAGTAGAACAAGTAGAGTAACAACTCACCAATTGCCAGATGTAGCTTATGGCCAAAACATTGGAGTCTGGTCCAGTGGTTGATGGAGATAGCCTTCACTATGTTTGATCCATTGTCTGTAGTTATACATGCTATTGTATCCTCTTCCAAACTCCAAGATGCTAGGGCATCCTTCAGTCCCTGTGCCAAGATCTCACCTTTGTGGTCGTCAGGGAAATAAGCAGTCTGTAGGCACTTGCTTCTCATGGTGTAATCAATCAGTCGCTATGAAGTGGACAGTTAGGCTCAGGTTCGGTTCCATGGTTCGGCTGGACCATAAATCAGTCGTTGCTGCAAAATAATCTGCTTCTTGTACTTCTGCCTCGACCGCAGCCCGCACATTTTTAGTTGCGGGACGGAATTGTGTAGCGTTTGTCCAATGTATGGATCATCTTTTGAAAGCCGTCACGTGCTACGGTGTTTATTGGAACCATATCCTTTGCCAGATGGTAAGCAATTGCGTCCATTATTTCCTTACTCCTACTGGAGTTATGTGGGTATGGGGTTGCCTTGTGCAAGGTGTCAGTAATGGATGTCTGTGTTGTTGTTGGACGACTTTCAGACTTCTTCTTGCCTTGTACAGCTTCATCATATGGCACTTTGTGGTGACGATTGAGGTGCTGGTATAGATTAGTCGTGTTACTTTGCGGTGCTGCAACGATCGCAAAGCATGTCTTGCAAATCACTCTCGACTGACTCTCGTCGTTTTGCTTAAAGCCGAAATACTTCCACACCACCGAATGCGAGCCTTTTTTTGGAATGAGTTCTCTTTGTGTCTGAGAGGTTGGCTGATTCGCGCCGCTAGTAGCTGGGTCTTCATCATCAACATCCATTTTGTCTTCACTGTTTATCTCATGTCGCACTCGCACTAGCTAGCTTTCCGAACTACTGCGCTCTCCGCTGCGCAACGAGTGAAACACGTGACTAAAAGGCGCTCCGTCGTTGGCTGAGGGTGAAGCCCTTCTCAGAACCTAGAAGGGAGGGCGCGCTTGGGAGTGCTTTTAAACCATGGACCTATTGTTTTAAGCTCATAAAAAAAAGAGAATCGAATTAATTGATTAATTGAAAACTCAATTCGACACGGGGGTGAATCGAGATCGCGATTTTATAACGATTTGTCGTGCAGCCCTATTTCCTTGTATACTTTTTAAAATAAGTGCGTGTGATAGTTTGTGGACACAGACAGGGTTGACAGACCGGAAACATCTGTCAGAACGGATAAAAAAAACACAAGCGAGCAAGAGTGCATATTAACAACTGTGTGAAGCTAGCCATGCTAGAGGTAAGCAACTTCTATTTATTCCACTAGCCTATATGTATTTCCCTTGAGATGGACACTGGTTGCAGACCCTCACAACCTCCCCCCACCCCTTTCAAGTGTACTGTATATAGTTCTCTGCAAACCTATGGCGGGACCAGGCCTTCATTGTGCATATTGTATATAGTCCTCTGTAAACCTATTCAGTGTACAGACTGTATATAGTTCTCTGCAAACCTATGGTTGCTTCAGGCCTTCAGTGTTCATATTGTATATAGTCCTTTGCAAACCTATTCAGTGTACATACTGTTTATAGTCCTCTGCAAACCTATGGTGGCATCAGGCCTTCAGTGTGCATATTGTACTGTATGTAGTCCTCTGCAAACCTATGTTGGTATCATGCCTTAAGTGTGTCTTCAACAACCACACACAAAAGTTGGCACATTTACATGAATCTTGTGGAATTCATATTTCATTGTATTTGTCTAAATGCATACTAATGCAGACTGTAGATATATTTATGAGTGACGTTTACCAACACAATTGCTTGGCCGTAACACACTCACCCATTATCTCTATCTCTCTCTCTCTCTATCTCTCACTCACACAGAGAGAGAGAGAGAGAATGTTACCTTGTGTGTAATTCAAAGTTATTGTTGATGTATCTGCACTCTTAATGTTGCTGATTTCTACAAGGCAAAAAATTAACTTAAAACTTAGTTCCCTGGCCCCATTCGTCTTTGTAAGTAAATGTTCTTTTTTTGCCTTTACTATTTTGTCAGAATGCACCAGAATGCTTTGTTTGTTTGTGAAAATCACAAAAAAATCTTGTGGGGGAGGATTCCCCCAGACCCCCTTCAGGGGTTTGGAATGCAAACGTTCAGCCTCCCCTCAGATAAATTCCACCAGCCGCCACTGTTGAATGAACATCCACGCACAGGGTCCAAAATGTGTCCCACCATCAAAAGCAACTCTTATGCAATGTAAGCCAGAATTAAATGGTAAAATGTATCCAACAGTAGTATCGAGTATCGCTTATAGCAGGTGTTCACTTTGTATGACACACACACACACACCTTTGTCTCGATGTAGAGCGTGATCAGGCCGTCGGTGACCAAGTCATGGATGGACTCGAACCTCTTCTCGGCGACAAAGTGCTTCCCATCGTGGTACAGACGGAAGTTTTTGGTCTGGTTCCTGAACCTAGAATCAGAGGAGTGCAAGTCGATATTAATGATCAAATAATAACCATAATAATTTATGTTTTTTTATTTTATATTTCTTTGTTTTATTATGGAAATCAGTGTTCACAGAGAATACATGTTTGAATACAGTACATCATAATATACACTGATAATAATAGTAATACAATACTATTACGTCTTGTGATGGCCATAATAAGGATCAAGGATGAAATAGGGTTACTTATTTTGGAGCCCAATTAATTCCAAGTGTGTTTTGAGCATGGAAAACACATTGACTGTGGAGTTCAATGCTCTTGCTAACTCCGACCAATTCCTAATTCCATTGAGACTAAAATTGTGTTTTCCCACAATTCACGACCATCTCTCTGCGTATTGAAAGGACCTGAAGAAAAGAAACCAGCATAATGCTTGTGATGGAAAATCTACATGTTACATTTTTGGTCTATCTATGAACTTAAGTTTTGTTACTATTTTGTGTGATGCATATATTGCCTGCCTTCTGCTCTCCTTTTGGGTCATTTAAAGTGTGAACGTTCGAGGGTCGTGTGATGCATTTTATTGCCTGCCTGTTCCTATCTTTTCGTGTGTTGTAAATCATCTTCCATGCAATCCTTTGATGTATGGGCCTGTTCCTCGACCCCCTGGCTAGCGTCAACGAAGCCAGAGGGTTAGATGGCACGGCCACCACCCCCTCCAATGGCATCCAGGGCAGCTTCAGTTGTAAAGATAACCATCTGGTACACAAAGGCTTTTGGTTTATTGGGGGACACACCCCCTCCAGAAGCCAACCGAAGTGAATAAGAACTCATTGATTCAAACACTCAGTGGACTTCTCCCCAGCGTACCTTCAGAGAATGAAGTAACACGCAAAGAGAAGCTCCCATCTGAGGCCTCAGATTATTGTAATGTTTGCCTGTTATGTTGTTTGTTGATGCATGTTGTGCATGTGATGTATCTTTGTTCGTACTTTTATTACAAATATATATGATCATTAATTGTCAACAGTATTGTGTGCTTTTTTGCATCTAAATATCTCATCTGTCTTAGACGCAAACTCTGATAGAGAAATTGTCACGACATGCTGCGTGTCATTAACCCAAAAAGTCCAGAGCTGCCGTAGTCTGGCAGCACCCAGAGTGGAACACGGGGCTCTTGGATGATATTTATGGAAGCCAATTAAGGGCAGAGGACAACGAGACAGAGAGAGGGGGAGAGATAATGAGAGAGGTAAAGAGATAATGAGACAGGGACAGAGAGACAGAGAGAGTGGGGGGGGGGGGGGGGTCGAGAGAGACAGAGAGAGCGAGAGCGAGCCAGAGAGAGATAAAGAAAGAAGAGAAGGTTGAGGTCCAGAGAGAGGTAGGAGGTGTAGAGAAAGAAAGAGAGAAAGAAAAAAAGACACATAGAGGGAGGGAGGGACATTAAAAAAAAGAGTTGTAAAACTATGAATAGCCAAGACTGACCCAGAACCAAATGGAACAAATGAGACGAGTGAGAGAGGGACCAATGCTGGGTGCTCCTCCCCACATGTGTCCTGCTGTCTGATCCCCGACCTCCAGGCAAATGGGACTGGATTGCTGAGTGAAGGAAGGCACGATGCAGCGACTGGGGACTCTTCAGGTTTACCATAACGTATAATCCCCTGATAAGTTTGAATTGATTTTGATTGGTCCATTTAAAAGTAACATCAAGTTACTTTATTAGTCAAATGCACAAAAGCGGTCATAGCTGGCAATGAAAATGTTGTATCCCAAGCTCTCCTTAACAATGGAAATATAAATATATATTAAACATATATACATACATATATACATTGAATATGTGTTGAGGTTCGGGGGGTTGAAGTTATTAGGGTGTTCGGATCCCAGCCAAAGGTACCAGGTTCAATCCCTAATGTTCCCCAGTCTTCCTCCATCTTTAAGCAAGATGCCTTGAGCCAAACCTGTCCCTTCATGATATGCATCTGTATTCACTAGAAGCTACTTTGGATCAAATGTCTCCTAAAAGATTATTAATGAAAGGTGTTCGTGAGCCAAACCAACAGGGAAGTGTTCTTGTTTATAAGACTCTCACACAAACGTCCTCCCCCCCTCTCCTTTCACGAAGCACTCTCCTACCCATGCACCGCACACACTGGGAGTTCACAGTCAGATGTTTCTGAGCAGCTTACCGGCCTACTGCTGTCTTTGACAAACGCTAAACCCTTACACCCCCCCCCCCCTCCCCCCCCACACACACACACACGCGCACACAATCCCTTCAAAGTTCAACCTCCTTTTCTCTAAATAAACCAAATTTGTGTGTTTTTCTCCCAATGGGCACGCCTTCAGTCTCCCTGGTTTGTCAGATAATTTGTTGTGCTAGTGGTTCTATGGCCAGGGCAAAGAGGACAGGAAATAGAGGAGGCAGGGATACCTTGTCTAGTAGCAGTTGTTTGTGACATAGTATTCAATATGGTGGTGAGAGTGTGGAGTTTGATTAAATAAGTTATATAAAATAGGTTTAATAGCCATAAATATATATAATAGGTTATTTTTGAATGCATAATTGCCATACGATTTTCTGTTACTCAGCAATGTTGGCTTCTCCATGAAGAGTACACACACAAGCATGCTAGGTCCTGAGGAGACATAGCATGGATCGTGTATTGGTGATCCAATGCCTGATTATGCTGAGCTTCTTTTTGAGAATGCGCAAAGCAATGCACTATTCAAGGCTCATCACTTGTTTCTGTCACTACTAGTGGTGCAACGGTTCACGAGTTACCCGTGATCCTTACGGATCAACCCTCACGGTTCGGGACGCAAGTGATCGGTGGATCGGCTGATACATTTTTTTTTTTTGCATTCACGTGATCAGCGCATGTTTAGAGGACAATTCAGGTATTAACAACATCATCAAGTATCGTAGCGAAATACAGGCCGTTTCTCAATTCCAAGTACGCGAACCCAGGACTCGCGGACTTGGAAGTTCGTACTTGGCAAGTCCGGACTTCAAGTAAACACATCCGAGCAGGCACGGCGTTATGGGTGGGCCTGACGGACCCAGGACCACCCACTGTTCAACAGGCCCACCCAAAACCTTTCTTAAAAAAAAATAATAATAATATATGTTATATATTTAATTTATTGCACGGCTCTTTTCAATGCTGTGGAACGAAAGTGTCAAAGGGAAGTGTTTTTGCCTCTGAATCACGTCTTTGACATCACTCCGCATGTAGTCAGGTAATTTATCAACCCCAGCGTATTCGGTTGCTAAGCAACGTAAACATCTTATGCAGACTATTTCTCTGCTTATCAACACTACGAATGGTAATTATTGGTATTATTTATAAAAAGACACCTTGTGAAGTTATTTTTTTCGCTTTGGCAATATAGCCGTTTAATAAGCGGCTTTTAATTTGTGCAAAAATTGTCTCAATATGTATTTTTCAATTAAAAAAATGGTGGTTAAGTCTAGGTTGATGTTTCAGCACGAGTTCAGCAGACAGTTACAGACACACTAGCTAAAGCCTCCAAGTGATCTGAAAGTGTAAACATTTTTCCAGTAAAGGACAATGTTGAAGCCGTCGTTGTTTAGGTAGCCTACCTTAAACGTACACGAACGGTCTCGGAGTCATCACTGCAACCAGGAGATGAGCTGAGATTCACAACACTTACATCTTCTTCTCTGCCACCCCAGGATGCTAGCGCGACTGGCGCCGATTCTATCGCCTCTGCCTCTAACCCTCGATATAAATGACACCACTTCGGCTACTAAAGTGAACTCTCTCAATGATACAGGAAAGCGCTTCCAGATAACCATATCAGAGTCGGAGCTCGCAGTGTTTGTGCAACTCATAGAGAGGAAGAAAAACAAAGAACATCTCAAAAGTATTCTTGAAGTGAGGGACATATGCAATGAGGACGTTTTCCCGAATATCCATGCTTTCTTAAAAGCTCTGATTACACGACCAATGACTTCCTGTTCAGTTGAACTAGGGCTGGGCGATATATCGATATTTAAAATATATCGATATTTTTTCAAACGCGATATGAAACGAGACCATATCGATATAATTTAATTTCCAGTTTCGAACCACGCCTGCCGCCTGCTATTTCGTAACTCCACTGACTCACGTCACTTTTTGAAATCGCGAAACATGAGCCGTGTTCGAAATCGTTCACTATTCATTGGGTATTTTAAGTGCACTATATTGTGCATGAAATTAACCACTGAGAATTCGAACACCACTACAAAATGGCGAGCACCCTATATAGTGCACTATATCCGTGATAGGGAGCGATTTCGAACACAGCTATGGAGTCCGCCTGCACAAGCAGCTCAGAGGAGCTTGTTTGCAAGCGAAAGACCAATGGCTCCATAGTATGGAAATGGTTTGGATATAAGGTGCCTGACGAATTACAAAATCACGTAATTTGTAGAGAGTGCTTAAAAACTGTCGCAACCAAAGGGTTGCAATTCAGTTCATAATATTCCGGAGGTGCACACAGCTTTTGCCCGTGATATTATAATGTTCTCAAATACGAGGCGGAGGCAGTGTCTAGTCCACGGTTTATTCAACCATCAAACTGTATTCAATTCTGAACGGTAGGAATAGTAATTGTAAATCGAAACTGTAGCGAGGTATTAGGGCCTGACCGATATTGATTTTTGAGTGCCGATGCCGATTATTTTCAGAGAAAAATTACGATTACGATTTAATCGGCAGATTAAAAACAAAACAAAGCATATAAAACATAGTTTTTGATACCTTAAATATACTTTAAACACTTTTGACGAATATGTGAATTGAATGCAGAACCTTTGAGTGTTTTAGAATACATTTACAGTCAAAAATGAGTTTAATGTAAAATGTAAAATAAATAACTAACTCCCAATGTGCTGCGCTCGTGAGCAGTGACTAACACGTGCGTGCTGGTATGGTCTCACCGTTAGAGTCTACAGTATAACAAATTAACATGGCCTGGGACCTAAAGAAAAACAGGCACAACATGCTCAAACAACGCGTCTTGTGTACATTGGTGAGGTGAGCGCGCAGCTGCCTGAGCGAGCGTGCTTTCATGTTGTACGGTAAAATTCAATCTCCTCTTTTTTACTCCAGCTAAAGTTGTTAGTTAGCAAGGCGAGTAGGAGCGCAATCTGCAGGATACTAAGCGCAATAACATTTCTAATCGGCGTCTTTTTGCCAGATGATGATTATTTTGAAAAAAGGCTATAATCGGCCGATTAAATCGGCAGGCCGATGAATCGGTCGCAGTGTTTCCCATACATAGACCATTGTGTGGTGCGGCGCCACAGAATCAACATCGAGCGCCACGAATTGATTCTGTCATTTTTTTAATTTTTTTTTACATAAATTTTTTTTTAATAACGCGATTTGGAAATCTAAAAATCGTTCCGTCCATTCATCTCTGCATAGCACTCGTTCTCCCTGTCATTCTCACACACACACAACGAGAACGACGATGCTAACACATGAACCCACCGATGTCACCCACCCCCCCCCACCCCCACGTGTGTGTGAAAACACACACTGTAACGCAAGTGTTTCTTGTCGGTTCTTTGACGTCTCTTGTATTTCCACAACAACAATTTGACATTTGAGAGAGAGCTTACAGTAACTCTTGACATTTTCAAGACATTGTTTTTGAAATGCAGCAAAATAAATGTTGATATTGATGCTTGCTCTGATTTGCGTTAAAGGGCTGTTAATCTTCTGACTTCGGATGACCGTGAATTGGCGGTAGACTTGTATTAGTTATTATCTTGTAGTAGCCTACATTTGAATGCATGTTCTTGTATAATAAGCCAAGCTCAGTCAGTCTGTTGTGATATCGAAATATTGTTGAAAACTTAAACAATTCAACAGAATTATGAAATAGTCGGCCTGATGTTAAACGAGCAGAACTAAACTACGAGGGAAATATTCGATTCCTCGATTATTTTGTCGATTAATCGATGAATCGAATATAAAAAAAATATATATATATATTGGAATTGCCGCATCTTTATTAAAAAACTGAACATTACTTCAAATTCACAGTGCAGACTGAAGAGTAAAAACACCAGGTTATTGCTCCAACGTCCCGGAACTATTAAAAGTAATATTAAATAATAAATAATAAAGATTAGAAGGAGAAAGGGATTGTTGACCGCGGTCGTCTCCCGCCGGAGCCTCGCTGCCGATGGACCACCGCCTCGGCTTCAGGAGGCGGTGATTAGCGCTGACCGCTGCCGAGGCAGCGGGAAGCAGGGCTCAAGCGGGATACATTCGCGGCCAACAATCCCTTTCTCCTCCATGTTGTGGTTCATGTACTTCAGGGAGTCAAAGCCAAAGTTCCTTTCCCCCAATTCATTCTCAACCATGGCTGAGATAACCCCCACTACGAGTCTCGTTGTAGAAATACCAGAGACGAGAGTCCGACGTGTTATGCGCCATCACACCAACAGCAGAACGGTTATCCAAATAACAAGGAAGTGTACAACACTTGCGTTACAGTCCTGGAGCTCTATATCTAAATAATATCATATAATACATAGATATCTATATCAAATAATACATATTATCACGGCCAAAAGCTGTGTGCACGTCCAGACGAAATAATGAATCACAAAGGACTTCGTCGGGTTCTCCGACGTCTCTGGTTCTTCCACTTCCACATCAATCTGAAGTAGACGCGGTCGTTTGAGATTCATAATAGCCTATCGTCTGGAGGCTCACACAGCTTTTGGCCGTGATAATATATATTATATATTATATGATATAGATATCTATTAGAGCCCGACCGATATAGGATTTTTAAGGCCGATACCGATACGAATATTTTGTGATTTAAAAATCCGATATGCCGATATATCGGCCGATATATATTTAAAAAGAAAATCCAGAAACGCGCAACAAAACAAACAGATTTCCCTAACATTGGTTATTTGTAGTTATCCTTTAAATCCTTTTCACTCTCAGCTAACACGTAACAACAGCAAAACTGGACATGGTAGTCATGAATTAAGTCATGCTTATCGACTTTAGAGAATTGATGGGGATGTTCTTTTAATTGTTATTCAAGCAATGTATGTCTCGTGACAGTTGCCAACTTACCATGAACACACTTGCACACATGAGCTGTGTTCGAAATCATTCCCTATTCACTCCCTCACTATTCCCTATATAGTGTTTATGATATAGTGCACTATATAGGGAACGAACAAACGAGAATTCGGACACTACGCTGAACATTTCTAAGCGTCATT
The DNA here is from genome assembly GCF_031168955.1 of Gadus macrocephalus. Lineage (NCBI taxonomy): Eukaryota > Metazoa > Chordata > Actinopteri > Gadiformes > Gadidae > Gadus > Gadus macrocephalus. Next base: position 23,471,665 of record NC_082385.1, read on the forward strand.
TGCGTCAGTAAATGCGCCGGGTATTTGTGTGACGCAGACAGATGCTCCCACATCATGTAAACAAACCGGGCACTCCCGAGGAAAGCTGGAGCTTGTATTGATGTTGAATGCTACATTTCCTTGATCAAGTTTTTTAATTAATTTTGAATGTTACATTTTCTATGTTAACTCCCAATTAAATTGGGAGTTAACTCCATCATTAAATCATTAAATGTATTAGTTTTCGCGGTTATTCAGCTTCTTCTTCTCCTCCGGAAGAACACTACCGCATTGCATTGTGGTATACGGAGTAACATGTAGGGAACATCGTATGTACACTCACATTTTAGGGAATTTAAGTGCACTAAATAGTGCATGAAATTAACCACTGAGAATTCGAACACCACTACAAAATGGCGAGCACCCTATATAGTGCACTATATCCGTGATAGGGAATTATTTCGAACACAGCTATGAACAACACCGATGATCTCCGTCGATCTCCGTCATTCACTCTGCCTGAATCATTTTTTATTTTTTTTATATTCATTTATCGGCCATTATAAATGCCGATACCGAATAGTTTGAAAAATGCCTAATATCGGCCGATAATATCGGCCTGCCGATATATCGATCGGGCTCTAATATCTATGTATAATATGGGTTTCTAAGAGCCATTGCGATACATCCACCGTAAAGAGAGCGCATGGTACCGTGGCTAGAAGCTGCTCAGGGCCAGGTGATAATATATATTATATATTATATGATATAGATATCTATGTATAATATGGGTTTCCACGAGCCATTGCGATACATCCACCGTAAACAGAGCGCATGGTACTGTGGCTACAAGCTGCTCAGGGCCACACCCCCACCCCCCTCCTTGACCTGCCTTGACACGCCCACCGAAACAGCGCATTTGGGGGAAGCTCAATGTGCGACTGGTTCGGAGTGGCTGTAACTCTGCACCACGGCTGAATTTAAATACTGTGTTTGTGGCCCACTAATACCTATATTAAAGCATCCATAAAATAGCATGGCATGGGATCTTTAAAACAGGAATGTGAAATGCATCCTGGGATATTTAACGGTCCCAAGTCCACACAAGTCACCATCGATGCAGGTTCGGGGTGTTTCCCAATGTCAAGGAAGCATGCTCAACGGCCGCCCTTTTAAGGACGCTACGTCATAGAACGCCGACAAGCACTGTTCCAATGTTGAGGACACTCGAAAGCCGCGCCATTTTCGCGTCCTTTGTTTTTCATAAATAGGTATACATTATTTATGTATACCTATTTATGTTTGTGTTTAATCTTTTTTTTTAGGGTCAGCCCAGCAAACTGAGGCTTTTGTGCACCTTAGGGTGGCGCACAAACATACAGCACTCGAGCTAGCACTCTAGTCTCATCTTCATAGGACGCGACTAGCAAGGACGCGTCCTAGCAAGGCTGCAGCCTTCACATTGGGAAACAGCCTTGATATTTCGGCCAATTTAAGAACGCATCAAGAACACTTCAGGGTTTTACGACAGTACTTGGCCTGATGCGTACTTTGAATTGGAATAGTACTTTGGCTACGACTGATGACGTTTCACAAGAACGCAAGCACACAAGTACAGAAAAGAACGCGAATTGAGAAACGGCCACACTCTCTGTTTGTGTTTTATTTGGCGTTCCGTAAATCCCATTGAAACGGAAACCGGAACCGGAACCGGACATGTTTAAGTTTGGTTGTAGTGTTTTCGCTCGGTTCTCCGTATCAACAGTAGGGCTAGAACTGAGCGAAAAAACTACAACCAACCCCCCTTGCAATGAGTCTTCCAACCGAAATCAATGGTTTTACAAAATGCCAAATAAAACACGAAAGAAACTGTATTTCGCTACCATACTTGTTGACAAAAAAGAAGATGACGATGTCTGCATTGCCTTGGGAGAGTGCAGACTCTAAACTCTCCCGAGGCAATGCAGACATCCTGAATTGTAAATCCAGGGTTAGGGAATAATGCCTCAGATTGCAATTTTTTTAAATATTGACCATGCTTAAAGGAAGCAGGATCATTACCTAATTTTTCTATTTATTTTGTTTTAACACATTTTAAGATTTTATTTAAAGTCACATTTCTCTTGTTATCTTTATTATTGTTGTTGATCCGAAAATGATCCGACCCGTGACTCAAAAACCGTGACACGATCCGAACCGCGAGTTTTGTGATCCGTTGCCCCCCTAGTCACTACCTTAACTGACAACCTCTTCCAATGAATATCCTGAATACAAATTAAATTTCAACTCTTAACTTGGTAGAAGGAATCAACGTGTGCATGTAAACAATGTAGAGCCTGTAAGTTTTGTTAATTGCTTTGAAACTCTTCCTGCATCACAACACACCCCTGTGTGTTGCAGTGCAGTCTTGGAAAGCAAGGCACCGGTATGCTGAGGTTATTCAACCACCAGAGGGTGCGTCATCTGCACCCCCTCAGGAGATGGATTGCATCCATGGCTCACTTGAACAGGACTCCTAGTTAGTATAGTGGTCAGTATCCCCGCCTGTCACGCGGGAGACCAGGGTTCAATTCCCTGACGGGGAGGGTCACATTTTTCTCTCGAACCCATCTAGGGAGACTAGTGTCTTTTTAGTTTCTTCACTTGATCTTCTCTACTACAGAACAAGGCAATATGAATGAATCTCCAGTTATCCACGCACAAGTGGACAGAAGGGCATGTGAATATGCGATCTCCTTTTGGAGGTGATCGGGGACACAAACGTGTAAATCCCAAACATAGATTTCCAACATGAATTAGGTCAATCATTTCTGACTGCATCTCCCGTAGCTTACCTTACTACATGGACCAGCAGTGAACAATCACTCACGATAAATGCACTCATTAACACTATGACCCAACTCTTATCCAATTGTTGAACAACCTTTGGGTGTTACATTTACATTTAGGGCATTAAGCTAACAATAATTACATTTGTCAGAAGAAGGTGAAACAACAATATATCGCTGTAGGTACAGTAAGGATGTTCATAGAACCAAGTGCCAAGCACTAACAATCGCTAGGTTAACCCATTCCCTGTATACAAAAAAGATAGCCAGGGTAAGACGCTACAAACAACTAACCAAGTACTATAACTAAATACAACATATAAAAAGTGTTTACATTAAGTTCCAGGACGTAATAAGTAGGAGGGCAGAGTCTAGGTGAACTTGTGAGTCATGAGTATTTGGTGTTTATTGCGTCATCTCCACCCTGCGAGGGTCAGGCAATGAAACAAAGTAAAGCAGCATTCCTGCTCTACAGTAAGTCTGAATTTCTAGTAAGATCAAAGGCCATGGTAAGAATCACAATGGACGGAAAGTTTAAGGATCAGTATGACATCGACCTTCATCATTTTGTTAGGACCTTGCATACTCGAGAAAAATGTAAATAATAGACGAAAGACTATAGCTGCATTCGGAATTGCATTTACCGTATTTACCGCACTATAAGGTGCACCGGAGTATAAGCCGCAGCAGCTAAATTGAATGATGTTTACATATATAAGCCGCACTGGAGCCCGCCGCTTAAAAATCCATAGATTTAGGAGGTCCCCTAGTGGCCGTTAGCTATAAAATTCAAAGATAAGCCGCACCGTTATATAAGCCGCAGAATCGCAAAATGGGAAAAAAGGCGTGGCTTATAGTCCAAAAATTACGGTAATTGGTCACTCAAATTTACTAAAAAGGTCTGAAAGTCACCCTATCTAACCTATAGAATTGAGTTCATGCCAATGAGGACCTACAAATAACTCCTCATTACTATAGCGGTCAGTATTAGGGATGTCACGATACAAGACATTTAGTAGTCGATACCAATACCAGTGAAATTCCATGATTCTCGATACCCAATTCGATTCCACGGTAAAAAAACAAAAACAATAAATTAGGGCTGTGCGATATATCGAATATACTCGATAATAGAGCCCGACCAGTCGGCTGGCCGGCCGGCTCAGTGTAGCATACAGTGTATCCTAAGCCAATTCAATCGACAAATGAAACATGTAAGCGGACAAACTGCTGGCAGTGATCTGGCAGTTTTTTGGATATTGAGAGGAGGACGTGGAGCAAAACACGCCAATGCATGTAACGTCTTGTCTGATCTGATGTCGTCATGGTTACCAGCTGCACGGCCCCCCAACAGTTACACACACAATCGGAATACAAAGTGCTCCCTCATCTTATGCTACTTCTCTAGCTATAAGTTAGCCTCGTAAAACATCGTTGTTATACCCTACTTCAAGCAATCATAAAGAGTTCACTGGGACGTGTCTGCATGGTTTGTTGGGCAGAGGAGTTATCTGTCGACCCCGGCAAGGCGCTGGGGGTAGAGGGCAGCACACCTACAATTCCTATATAAATTAATTCAATGGGCTCAAATTCATTCAATTAATCACTAACATGGAAATATATAAAATGTTTAGATGGAAACCACCTGGGATGTTAACCAAGAATGGTATACAGTCTGCAGAGATTGTAGTGAAAACATTAAAGGGTAAAAGTGTGATTCATGAGATCCTTTAAAGGAGATTTCAAAATATAGAGATATATATCGTATATCGTGAAATGGAGAAAATGTTTTTTTTCCCATATCGCACACCCCTACAATAAATCCTGTGTAGGGTTAGGGTTAGGGTTAGGGTTAGGGTTAGGGCTACATGCCAGTGGCACTGGCATGTAGCCTTCAAGTAATGAATAAAAATAAATCACATTACAAAAAAGAACAGTGGTAAACGCTATAACGTGCAAACTGAGGCATTATTCATTCTTCTTTATAACATTGACAGTAAATAAAATAAAAAACCTGTGTCCAAAGGAAGCACAGCAGCCCTGGAATTACAACTTAAAATTATTTTTCAAGAAGATGAGGATGTCTGCATTGCCTGGGGAGAGTGTAGAGTCTACACTCTCCCCAGGCAATCCTCATCTTTTTTTTTTTTTTTTTTTTCATCAAAGAGGGGCTGGTTATAGTCTTTTTTTTCTTTACAATCAAACATAGACTACAATCAAACATAAACAGCCCATGTCCATTTCCGGTTCCGGTGCAGTTTCTGTTTCAATGGGATTTACAAAATGCTACATAAAACACGACAGAAACTGTATTTCGCAACGATATTAGGAACATCAACGAACACCACTAACCACTCTGTGATTTGCACATTTCTGAAAACAAACGTTTATGGTCGTTTTAAGGACAGGTTTGTGAATGACCATAGGAGGCCATTCTGAAGCAGGCAGGGGCGATTTGAAATTAGCCAAATACCCCAGACAGGACCAATAGTCAACATTTCGGTGTCAACCACTATATTTCATCCTGGACAAACCAGAAAGGGGGCTCAATGTGCTAAATACAGGAATTGTCCTTTAAACATGCGCTGATCACGTGAATGCACAACTTTATTAGGGTCCGAGCAGTGAAGCTGCTTAGCTCCTATTGTTTCTGTAACGGTTTTTTTTCTCCCTCAAATTCTGTAAAAGTCATACTGCAGCCTATACCGTAAGTCGAAAACTCTTGAAATTGATGGTACTGCACCCAAAGGTGGCGCTATTGTAAGAAATCATGGATTAGGCTTATTTCTCCTCACCAGATTGACCTGGACTCATAATTCTTTCAGAATATTAATCTCTAGAATCAGACGCATTTATAAAACCCTGACCCTAAACATGTATACTTTTCCCACAATTTCATATTAAAGCTAAACATGATAAAAAAAGATTCACAGGCTAAAAAAAGAATCAAAAATTCACCAAAATCGCCACATAAAACCTTTAGACCAAGCCTCACAAAAATCATCGAACAGAATTTGTTTTACTTTATTCCATTTGAGAAATGTTGGCCAATAAAGTGGGAGCAGTTAGCCCATTTTTCTTATATGACCATTTTGTTATTGTATAAAAAAAACATGACTATTATTAGGTGGATACCCAAATTATGATACTGCACCCAAAGGTGGCGCTAATTAAAAAAAATGAACTGAACTAGCCTTATTTCTCCTTACGAGATGGACCTGGACTCATAATTCTTTCATCATACTAATCTCTAAAATCAGATGCACCTTTTTCACCCTGGTCTTCTGCTCTAAATTTTTTTACTTTTCCCACAATTTCATAGAAAAGCCAAACGTCCACAGTCTCAACCCATTTTGCCTAGATTACCATTTTGTTATCGTATAAGTACCATATGGGTATCATTAGGTGAATACCATTAACAGTGTACATTTTCAGATCTGTACTATTTTAAGAAAGCCCTTAATTCTCTTCTGAAATGTGTGCTTGGAGTCTTCCTGCTGTTGTGTGCAGGAGGCGCAGCGCATGCTAGCCGACCAGATACTGAATGTGGAATGTACTAACCCGGACTCTTTGATGATTGTGCATGGTGACTTTGACAAAGGCAACCTCAACCATGAACTACCCAAATTCAAACAGTGAAATGCCCGACCAGAGAGAACAATATTCTGGATCACTGCTACACCACAGTCAGCGGTGCATATCACGCCGACCCCCGTGCTAGACTGGACCTCTCCGACCACGTCATGGTCCACCTAATTCCTTCATACAGGCAGAAACTAAAGCTCTGTAAACCTGTGGTGAGGACTTCAAAGCAGTGGACTCGTACAGCGGTGGCTGTACAGACTAGGATGCTTTCAGGACTGCCACTGTCATGCCAAGTTTGTACTGGCTGCCAAATTTGTACCGGGCGCGTCATCCATACGTAATCCATTCCAAACCTGCCTGGCAACAGATGATCGCGTCGTCCGTTGCCTGGCAACGGACGATCGCGTCGAATGACGTGAAAGGTTCACGAACATTCGCGAACCTTCAAGCTCATTCATTCGCACTTGTCCGTTATCTGTATTGTGGTATTTCGTCCATGACCTGCTCTAAACACTCAGTTTACTTGCTAAATTTGATTCAACAATTAAATACAATACAAATATAAAGTAAAAACAAGTGTTATCTAGCGATCCGTTTTCTGTATTATGTTATTTCATCTTTGGCAACATGAGCGCGAATGTTTTTTGAAACCCGCTTTAAACACTCAGTTTACTAGCTAAATTTGATTAAACAATTAAATACAATACAAATATAAAGTAAAAACAAATGTTATCTAGTGATCCGTTAACTGTATTATGTTATTTCGTCTTTGGCAACATGAGCGCAAATGTTTTTTGAAACCTGCCAGGCAACGGACAACCCTTACGTAATCAGTTGTCCTGTTGACGTGCCCGGTACAAATTTGGCAGCCGGTACAAATTTGGCATGACACCACCAATAGTCTGGTGAATACACAGAGGCTTCGACGTCATACATCAGCTGCTGTGCAGACTGCTGTATTCCATCACACACCAGGGTGAGTTATAACAACGACAAACCCTGGTTCACAGCCTAACTCAGACAGCTTAGGTTGCAAAAGGAGGATGCATTCAGGAGTGGGGATAGAGACAGGTTTAAGAAGTCAAAGTACAGCTTCAGCAAGGCGTTGATAGAAGCCAAACAACACTACTCTGAGAAACTCCAACACCAGTTCTCAGCGAATCTGGTTCTGTCTGGAAGTGGCTCAGACAGATTACATACTACAAACCTAAACCCCCCTACTCAGTCAACATCCTGCAACCTCCTAATGAACTGAACGAGTTCTACTGTCGTGTTGAAAGACCAAGGGACAGTCCTGACACCATCCCACGCGACTCCCTCTCCCATCTCACCAACCCCTCCACCCCCAGCTCAGCAGAAACCTTGGCCTCTACACCTCACACCTCTGGGTCTGTCCCCTCCTCTACCACAGTGACGACTCTGCCTGCATGAGAGGGACGTCAACAAGCTCTTCAAGAGACAAAACCCCCGCAAAGCAGCCGGACCAGATTCTGCCTCACCATCCACCCTAAAGCAGTGCGCTGACCAGCTGTCTCTAGTGTTCACAGAGATCTTCAACACCTCACTGGAGACATGTCATGTGCCAACCTGCTTCAAAGTCTCCACCATCATCCCCGTCCCCAAGAATGCAAGGTCGACAGGACTGAATGACTACAGACCCGTTGCACTGACCTCTGTGGTCATGAAGTCGTTTGAGCGCCTTGTACTGTCCCACCTCAAATCCTTCACCAATCCACTCCTGGACCCACTGCAGTTTGCCTACAGAGCCAACAGGTCTGCAGACGATGCAGTAAACATGGCTCTGCACTACACCCTCCAGCATCTGGACTCCCCAGGAACATATGCCAGAATCCTGTTTGTGGACTTCAGCTCCGCCTTTAATTCTATCCACCCAGCTCTGCTTCAGGACAGGCTCTTCCAGCTCCACGTGCCCGATTCCACCTGCAGGTGGATTCCAGACTTCCTGTCTGACAGGAAGCAGCGTGTGAAGCTGGGGAAACATTTATCTGAATCCCAGACCATCAGCACCGGATCCCCCAAGGCTGTGTTCTTTCCCCTCTGCTCTTCTCCCTGTACACAAACAGCTGCACCTCCAGTCACCAGTCGGTCAAGCTCCTGAAGTTTGCGGACGACACCACGCTCATCGGGCTCATCTCTGGCGGGGATGAGCCTTCAGGTGGGAGATTGACCATCTGGTGACCTGGTGCAGCCAGAACAACCTGGAGCTTAACACTTTAAAAACAGTGGAGATTATTGTGGATTATTGTGGACCCAGCTCCATCCGCCCCCATCATCCTGTGTGGCTCCCCAGTCGACCCTGTGGAGTCTTGCCGCTTTCTGGGCACCATCATCTCCCAGGACCTAAAATGGGAGCTGAATATCAGGTCCCTCACCAAAAAAGGCAAGCAGAGGACGTTCTTCCTGCGCCAGCTGAAGAAGTTCAACCTGCCAAAGACTATGATAGTGCACTTCTACATTGAGTCTATCCTCACCTCATCCATCACTGTCTGGTACACTGCTGCTACGGCTAAGGACAAGAGCAGACTGAAGCGTATCATACGCTCTGCTGAGAAGGTGATTGGCTGCAACCTTCCATCCCTCCAATGACCTGCACAGCTCCAGGGCTCTGAGGCGGGCAGGCAGGATTATGGCCTGTGACCATCATGGTCACAGACTATTTGAAACTCTCCTCTCTGGCAGGAGGTTGCGGTCCATCAGGACAAAAACCTCCTGCCACTTGAACAGTTTCTCCACCACTTCAGTTGGGATCCTTAACAGGTCCCGGAACGCCAACCCCAATGACTGACACTGACTCTGGCACTCATACCCATCACCAATTTGTAAATTCTTAAACATTATTAAGTATCTTTTACTTTAGTCTTTATTCTATTTTATCCTATTTTTTTTTACTTATCACATATGTCCCTGCTTGTTTATATATTGTGTTATATTGTATATATGATAGTGACTGTTTGTTCATTGTCTTAATGTATGCACCTTATTCACCAAGACAAATTCCTTGTTGTGTCAAATAAAATATTCTGATTCTGACATTGTCAGAATGTCTCGCTCACAATCGAAAAATCCGCGACCGACCCGCGCTGTTCCGGCGTCCAACCCGACCCGCACCCATGTCCGACACAGTACATTATTTTTCACCCGTTTCATCCAAATTGTGCGGGTTCCCGAACCCGTGCTGTTTTAGATGCCATAAAGGGCTTTTCACACAGGAGGCGTTTGTCGCGCCTGCTAATGCATTCTCAATGGAGAGGCGAGCGGGCAGAGAGGAGGCGCAGCGTCCTGTCAAGCGGCACGACGACAAGCGGGCGCATTCCCGTGAAACTGTTGTTCCATGCTCGTCGAACACATGCACGCACACGTGGAAAACGTTGGGATAGATGGGAATCACAATAAAATGTCGAACTGAATTTGAAACTGCACATTGTAATTGCTGCATCTATTTTCAAAATATTTATTAGTAATACAGTGTAAATTAGGAGAAATGTGAATATTTGTTTGGCACGTTGATTTATGGTGTGTGCCCCTACAATTTCTGGTTGTGCCCCTACAATTTTTAGTTTGGGGCCACAGTGCTCCCAGTGAAAAATGTTAGTCTGGAGCCCTGTTGGTGATTAAACTGCATCTCCATTAGCCTATCTTACTACATGAACCAGCAGTGAACAATCACTCAAGATGAATGAACTCATTAAGACTTTGGGCCCTATTTTAACGGTCTCTATTTCAAACACAAGTAGCTTTGAGGGCGGTTCTGACGATGTTGCTATTTTACCAGCGGATAAATTACACTTGCGCCCGACGCAAATCTAAAAAGGGTTGGTCTGAAGTAGCCTAATTACCCGTAGGTGTGGTTTGGGCGTAACGTGCAATAAACCAATGAGAGTGACATCTCCCATTCACTTTAAGAGGCTTGAGCGCTTTTGAATCTGACGAGTTGATATTTTGGCGTTTGCAGTCTCCGATGAGACAGATGCATGACCACATGAATTTTAAACTTCAAATGGCTAAGTTTATGGCCGAATAATATGGCCTAATTCAAACATGGAATAGCGTTTTCTTCCACAACTTCGGAAATACTGAGTCCTCAAATAGATTTCGGCAAAGAAAACTTAACACACGTATGATATGGGGTAACTGTGGTTCTATTTAATGATACACGCAATACATTAAGAAACGTTGTTTCTTACCAGTATTGTATGCATTATCTTTATCGACTTTTGTTCCTAATATGCATGTGTCCCCCTGTTAATATACACTGCCATGGACTGTATTATGCGTTACGTGTTTAGTATGCGTGTGTTTAAACAGATGGATGCACCCAAGCGTGCCCACATTCATTAATTATTTTATACATACACACACACAGTAAAACAATGTTTTCTCACGGTCAAATACTCATCAATCCTAAAAGTTATGGGCTTGTACACGATGTCTGTGTTAAGAAAATATGGGTTTGCTGTAGGGCTGCAACAACGAATCGATAAAAATCGATTACTGAAAGCGTTGGCAACGAATTTGGTCATCGATTCGTTGAGTCGCGCGATTAATACGCCACTCGTAGGCGCGGCACTGTTTACAGCCTGCCGCCGCTAGGTTGGTTCATTCATGCACGCCCACAGCGAGCTTTAGTGTGAGCGACCACAGCTTGTATTTTGTTCATACCTTAACACTGGACTGTAAGCCTATATAAAAGTGTTGTACCTTCACTGTCTTAGGGTTAAAAAAACTCCTTCAACTCCGTATCCCTAGTCTAGTCCAACCGAAAACTCTGTCAGCTGCTGCTGCTGCAGACGGTGTGCAGACGGGCTCGGAGTTCAAAGCAGCGGTAGCAATCACACAACCGGACGGTGTAGAAAGTCCCGTCAGTTAAAAATAATAATCCCGTTTTTAAATTCATGCTAAAATCGGCAGGACATAGAGCTAGTTAGCTTAAAAAAAAAGTCGCAAACAGTGTCAAATATGATGTGTTCAGATCGGCTCAATATTATGATTGATGCGTTCAAATGCAATTTGAGATTTTGGCGAAAACCTGTTTCTTTCCCAAATAATTTACCAAGAATGTGTGGCTAGGTAGATGAGAGAAGCAAAGTGTATGCGTGAGGTGCACAAGCAACATTATGCATGCGCCCTTAAAATAGCATCTGAACAACGCGCCACTGCCTTTAAACCAGGTATTCCCTGGTTTGTGGCGGAATTGTTTTGTGAAGCTGCAAAATAGCACCAGGGAACGTTTGCGCCAGAACACGCCACCTCCTTTCGCCGAACCGCCCCTTCGGGCGCAAGATCATTCCCTAATTTACCGGCGTGTAGAGGTGGAGGGAAAAGAACGCTCTGCGCAAGTTGCAAACTAGCTACGATACATGTGTCAGTGTAGAAAGTCAATTGCGCTGGATGCAAGATACGGCCCTATGACTCAACCCATATCTGATTTTTGAGCAACCTTTGGGTGTTTATTGCGTATTCTCCACCCTGCAAGGGGCAGTCAATGAACCCAAGTAAAGCAGCATTCCTGCTCTAAAGTAAATCTGAATTTCTGTAATAACAAAAGGTCATGGTAAGAATCACCATGGATGGAAAGTGTAAGGATCAGTATGACACCGACCTTACAATATTGTTAGTACATTGGACAAAAGTTGTTAAATACTTGAGCAAATGCAAATAATAGACAAAAGACTATAGTTGAATTTGGAATTGCATTTAATTGGTCACTCAAATGTACTTAAGGTACGGCCACACCAAACGCGTTACCCGCGTACCACACGTATAAAATCGGCAATTTTTCCATAGGGAAGCATTGGTTTACGCGCGTATGAGGTGCGTACACGCGTATCATGCGTACCAAGCAACATTTTACTCGCGTTAGGGGCGTATGAGGCGCGTACATATACGCGCGTACATATACGCGCGTACATATACGCGCGTACGCGAGGAGTTCAAAAAATTTAACTTTTTACGCTCATACGCGTGATACTTAGCCGCAATAGCCAATCAGCGTGGAGCTTGACCCGACGTCACTGGCAGAGAGTAGTGACCCTTGCACAGAAGCATACGGCCAACATCTTTCTTTATTCTGGGTGGAAATAGTAACATAGTTACGCCATTAAATGCGTTTATGGAAACATTTTTAGCGAGAAATGGGCATTTTACTTTCATAATGTTCACTCGGTGAATGTGAAGGATGTTTGGTTTGATAGTTATGACGAAGAATGAACGCTCCGTTCACTTGCATGGACAGAGTCTCTGGTTGCTAAGCAACCTCAACGTCTTGGCGGACTATTTCTCTGCCGATCAACACTACGAATGCTGGAAACACACCAGACACACCATGTGAAGTTATTTAACCCGATTATTGTTATTTATATCCGAGATTATATAATCTAACCCGATTCAAGTTCTATCATGCACCCAGACACAGCGCAATTTGGGTTTCCTTCCTCGGACTCCTAAATCCAGCGCAGCCACAGGCGCGTAGCTGCGTATGTAGGACCATTTTTGACACAAAATGGTCAAGCAACATTTTAGCTGCGTTACGCTCCTACATGGTACGCGGGATATGCTTTTGGTGTGTCCGCACCTTTAGAGGTCAGAAAGTCACCTTATCTAACCTATAGAAATGTGTTGATGCCAAGGAGAGTCTACATACAGCTCCTTGTTAGTATAGTGGTCAGTATCCCCGCCTGTCACGCGGGAGACAGGATTCAATTCCCCGACGGGGAGGGTCACATTTTTTTCTAAAGCCAGACTTTCCTGATATTCAAATATATCTGAGGTATGCCAATCCCAACAGAAACGTGGCAAATATATAGATATAAAACAACCCAACACCCAATCATATATAGAAGAGATCAGCGACAGAGTTTCGGCCCACAACCCTTTGGATTCTAATGGCTATCAGTATTTGTCTCCATTGCAAACCAAAAACCGCGTGGGAATTTAATTAGATTAAACGTTGATTGTGGTTGGATCAGTGGAAGGACCTGACAAGGCCATTACCAAATATACTCAGAATGTTCTTTTATTTTATCATTCAAGCCACTCGCATGCACAAATGAGTAGACAACATCTCAGTGTAGGCTACTATATGCAAGTGTAAACGGTGTAAACGCGCGGAACATGCCGGGAAAAATGCGGGCATAACAGGGGCATATTACGCCTAGTAACGGGGACGCTGGCGAGTCTAACGCCGCTCTGTATGGCTTGTTTTTATTCAGTATTTCCGATATTTCTCACTATTGCATTGAACATTTTGTCTTTTTTTTGGTCTTTAGTAGTTTAGCTAAGTTTACTAGTTTTATATAGTCACTTTTCGCTATTGTCAGTGCGCCAGTTTTCTTTATTTGTACGTGTTTTTACGTGAGGTCGTACAGTTGGTGGACGCTGTTGCCTTTTGAACGCTGTTGCTGCTGCTGCTCACCGGAACGTCATTCTGAACATTATTTTTTCGCGATTTTCTTTTTCTTTCTAGTCTTTTAACTTTGTATCAGTTTTCTTTTGCTTACTTTCAACACCTTCTGTCTGAAACCCTTCTGGACCTCGGATCGGACTACAAAGTTAAGTTGAGTAACTGCGTCAGTTTTCTTGATTTATTTATTTATTTCTGAACGTTAAACGTCTGCGTGTTTTGTTTTGTGTTTTGTGCGTGGAGTCGTGCAGCTGTTGGTGGATGACACCTGCTGGCCGGCTAGACTGCTGTTAACCCCCGGCGCCGTCCAACTGGCTTCCCCGTCTCCAGCGTAGCTACAACCGGCTTGCTCCACTCCTCTGCCTCCGCTGTGCTGGCTCTGTGGCTTCACCTTAATCGCCTGGATCTACCGCTGGCTTCTTCCGACTTCACAACCTGTGGAATTTAACCTGTTCCTCTGGATTGCGCTATGTTTGACTCTCACGTGAGCGCATTTCTGCCGCTCCGTTACTCGGTAACGGAGATGTTACGTCTACGGATCTTCTCAAGGACCCAACCACCTCAGCTTGCATCCCACCAGGACATTCTCAAACGACCAAAATACATCCACCGAGGCTCTGGACGGAATTTTCAGTACTCTCACACCAGCAACAAAAACATACGCTCCTTCTGGTCCACTGGGCCCCGCCCCCCTCCTCACACAGCCCGTACGGTCAGTCCCGTCAATCACAGTGTACTGTCCCCTCTGCTCAAAGCAACCTGCTACACTCCACTCACCTGTCTGAAACTCTGTCTGCTGAACACCAGATCCCTCAGTAATAAGGCCCTTTTGATAAATGACTTTATTGTTGACCAGAGCCTAGACATTCTCTGCCTCACTGAGACCTGGCAACAACCAAATGACTTCTCCCATCTAAATGAAGCTGTCCCACCAGGTTTTTCTTTTATTAGTAAACCCCGGGTTAATGGGAGGGGGGGTGGCCTCGCTCTCCTCCATCGTGATAACATCAAAGTCACCACTGTCACAGTCCCCCTTCACTCCTCCTTTGAATGTCTAACTGTAAAACTCTCAGGCCCCAAACCCACTATCATTGTCACCATTTACAGACCACCAAAACCCTCCGCTGTTTTCCTCAATGAATTCTCATCACTACTTACATCTGTATGTGCAATGTCCCCCACTGTTATCCTCCTTG
Organism: Gadus macrocephalus; assembly: GCF_031168955.1. Classification (NCBI taxonomy): domain Eukaryota; kingdom Metazoa; phylum Chordata; class Actinopteri; order Gadiformes; family Gadidae; genus Gadus; species Gadus macrocephalus. The sequence continues at coordinate 23,486,673 of NC_082385.1, forward strand.
GTGATTTCAACATCCACATTGACAACCCATCCTGTACTTTTGCTAATGACTTCACATCACTTCTGGACTGTCTTGGCATTACGCAACATGTCAACCTCCCAACCCATAACAAAGGTCACATTCTGGATTTAATCTGCTGCACTGACATCACTCCCACTAACCTTGTTGTCATTGATTTCCCCATCTCCGACCACAAAGCTGTACTTTTTGACATTCATACCCAACTACACAAAACCAAGGAACAACGGACCATCTCCTTCAGAAACATCAAACTTATCAACACCACAGACCTCTCCACCATGATCAGCTCCTACCCCAACCCTCCCCCAGCTTCCTCCCTGACTGACCTGGTGACTCACTACAATAACTGCCTCTCCTCCTCCCTCACCACCCTGGCCCCCGTGAAAACCCGCTCAGTCTCATTCACCCACACTGCTCCCTGGTTCACTCCTCATCTGCGCCAGCTCAAAGCCACTGGTCGTCGACTGGAGCGACTCTACAATAAGACTCAACTCACTGTACACCGCCAAATGTATTCGGACCACCTCCATCACTACAAGAATGCCCTCACCACTGCCAAAACCTCATACTACTCCAACCTCATCAACACTGGTACAGGCAACAGCAGAGTCCTCTTCTCAACAGTCAACCACTTACTTCAGCCTCCTAAATCTCTCCCTCCAGATATTTCCACCACCCAATGCACTGCGTTCCTTGACTTCTTCAGCTCTAAAATCAACACCATTCACCAACAACTGGCCTCATCTCGCACCCCCTCTGATGACCCACCCTGGATGATCACCTCTGGCCAACCTCTCATCAGCCTCTCTGACTTAACCCTAGTAACAGAACAGACCGTTTCAGAACTCATCCGCAAAGCCAAAACCACCACCTGTCAGCTCGATCCTCTTCCCACCTCCCTTGTCAAAGCATGTCTTCCGTCCATCTCCCCCATGATCACCAACATAATTAACTCCTCCCTCACTACTGGTACTGTACCCCCCACTCTCAAGCTGGCTGCCATCACTCCCATCCTGAAAAAACCTGGTGCTGACCCAACTGAGCTTAACCATTACCGGCCCATCTCCAATCTCCCTTTCATCTCCAAAACACTTGAAAGGGTGGTTGCCGCACAACTACAGTCCCACCTCGACATTAACAATCTCCATGAACCGTTCCAATCTGGCTTCCGTCCAAAACACAGCACTGAAACAGCCCTAGTCAAAATCACCAACGACCTCCTCCTTGCAGCCGACTCTGGATTACTCACCATTCTCATCCTCCTCGATCTCAGCGCAGCATTCGACACCATCTCCCACCCTCTGCTCCTTGACCGCCTAGCTGGTATTGGGATCACTGGTGCTGCACTCTCCTGGTTTACATCCTACCTCACCGGCCGTCAACAATTTGTTCAACTAAGCAACCACAAGTCTGGGTGTTCAGGTGTCTCACTGGGTGTCCCCCAGGGGTCAGTCTTGGGTCCACTCCTCTTCACCACTTACCTCCTCCCGCTGGGCACACTCCTCCGTCACCATGGGGTCCATTTTCACTGCTACGCTGACGACACACAGGTCTACATCTCCACCAAACCCACCGCTGCCATCCCCCCCACCTCCCTCATCACGTGCCTGGAAGAGATCCGGAGCTGGTTGAGCAGGAACTTCCTGAAACTCAATGGAAACAAGACCGAGGCCCTGCTCATCGGATCCAAATCCACCCTCACTAAATCACAACACACCCCAGCTCCACTCATAATTATCGATGGATTCCCAGTACCCTTCTCCTCCAAAGTCAAGAGCCTCGGCGTCATCCTGGACAACACCCTCTCATTCGCACCCCATATTCACAACATCACCCGGACTGCATTCTTCCACCTCCGCAACATCGCCAGACTCCGCCCATCACTGACCCAATCCAGCACTGAAATCCTAGTTCACTCATTTGTCACATCACGCATAGACTACTGCAACGCCCTCCTCACCGGACTCCCCACCAAACTCATCAACAGACTGCAGATCATTCAGAACTCAGCCGCCCGGATCATCACCCGCACCAAATCATCTGACCACATCACCCCTGTCCTCATTCAACTTCACTGGCTCCCAGTACACTACCGTATCCAATACAAAACCCTACTCCTCACCTACAAAGCTCTCCACAACCTAGCCCCCAGTTATCTCTGCGACCTCCTCCAAGAATACACTCCCTCCCGCTCCCTCCGCTCAACCTCTGCTGGACTACTATGTATCCCCACATCACGACTCACTACAATGGGTGCCCGGTCATTCAGCTGTTCAGCACCCAGGCTCTGGAACTCCCTCCCCCCACACATAAAACAGTCAGACACCATTACAACCTTCAAGTCACAACTCAAAACTCACCTGTTCAAACTCGCACACAACGTCTAACTGATCACTGTTTTGATTGTTTTGTTTTTTTGTTTTGTCTTGTTTTTGTTTTATTTATTTCTTATTGCTTATGTTTATTTATTTATTTATTTTCCACAATGTCTTGTTTTTTAAAAAATGTATGATGACTATATGCTCTGTAAGGTGACCTTGGGTGTCTTGAAAGGCGCCTCTAAATGAAATGTGTTATTATTATTATGTTTGGCAGTGTAAAAACGTTTACTGTTGCTCAACAGTGTTCCCAATGGAATCTTGGGATTCAAACTCAAAGTTTACGCCAGGCTACAGATAGGGGGGATCTGTACTAGTAGTCACTGAAGGTTTCATTCGCACTACTGAAAGAACTTCCCAAGCAAGGCTATCAAAATGATTCATGGTTTCCTCACAAAGATCGAAATGGCATTATAATGCACACGTTACTTCCACTGTTTTAGTCGTTTCTTTATGTGTCCAAACTCATGTTCAATATATGATCACATCATACCCCAAGCTGTGTCTCGTGGGATGTCCATACAATTGTAAAGAGGCAGAATACACCAGCGTGTCAAAACGCAAACCCAGTAAAACCGAATAGCTCTGCGTGACACGTACCGATTTCACACCGGAAAATCTGAAGCTCCATTAACATTTACAGCCTTTAGCAGAAGCTTTTATCCAAAGAAAATGTACCGAAAGACTAACAATATATCGCTCTCTGTACAGTAAGAATGTCCATAGAACCAAGTGCCAAGCACCAACAATCGCTAGGTTAAACCATTCCCGGGATACAATAAAGCTAGCTAGGATAAGATGCTACACGATGCTAAGTACTATTTTTAAGTGCCTGTACATTTAGTTTGATGACGTGCAACCTACAATAAGTGCGAAGAAGGGTGTTTTTAGGAGTAAGGGAGGAGAAGGGGCGGGGTAAGGGAGGAGAAGGGGCGGGGTAAGGGAGGAGGCTATGCAGAGTCCAGGTGAGATCTGTATGCAGATCCCACAAACTGTGCACACACAGATTTGTAACGACGAAACAGGGACTAATGCCGCTTTTCCACTGCATGGTACCAGCTCGACTCGACGCATTTTTTGCGTTTCCACCGCGAAAACATGGTATCTGGTACCTGAAGTGGCTGCTTTTTTTAGTACCGCCTCGCTCTAGGTTCCAAGCGAGCTGAGCCGATGCTAAAAGGTGACGTCGGCAGACGGCCGGCCACTGATTGGCCAGAGAGTGTGACGAAGTCACGAGAGCGACATGGCAACCATGCTGGTAACAGCCATAGCAGCGCCGCAGCCAACATATTCCACTTCTTCAACATGCCAGCTAATAATAGTAATGTTTTCGATGTCCTCCATTGTTGTTATGTGGGTTCTGTCCATGTGTGGGTTGCGTAGGTGTTGTTTGCGTCGCGTACAAAAATACGTCACGGCCCTTTCGCGCAGCCGACCCCGCCCACGTCCAGGAGGTACTATTTGCGGTGGAAAACGACCCGTGCTGCTACCGTGTCGAGTCGTGTCGAGTCGAGTCGAGTCGAGTCGAGCTACATGTGCGGTGGAAAAGCGGCATATAAGGCCCCGTCCTCACGGAGCCGAAACGGGCGAAAACGATCCGGTTTCGTTTTATGCGGTTCAGGAATATCTCTGTAAAGACGGGGTCATTGCGAACCGCATCGAGCTGTAGAAACGCTGTAGTAAATATTCAAGGAGCTGGTTCTCCACAGAAAAAAAGTGGAGCGCATCAAGCCTGCGCGCATACAGCCTGCGCGCTGTATACAAACATTCAGTCACAAGGAGATTCAACCTTTTAAATTGAGCAGAAATACTTTTTAATGTACAGTTAGTAATTCAATTGCCCCCCCCCTACCTCAAAGAACTTCTCAACCAACATAACACAACACGCTCCCTCCGCTCCACTCAATCTAACCTCCTCCAAATACCCAAAACCAAACTTAGGACCATGGGAGATAGGGCCTTCAGTGCTGCCGCCCCACGCCTGTGGAATGTCCTCCCTGACACCTTGAGGGCACCAAAATCCACAAATGGCTTTAAAATCGGTCTTAAAACATTTATTTTTAAGAAAACCTTTGGCTCCAACTCTTAGATGATTTTTAACCCCCCCTTTTTATTTTTTTTTGCTTTTAACCTGTAGCCCTTTGAGATCTTCGGATGAAAAGGGCACTATCAATTAAATGTATTATTATATTATTATTATTTAATTCATCAAGGGGCTTTATTTAAAGCTACAAAAATAATTCAAATAAAATAATCAATAAAAAATTCAACGCAACTCTGACGTCCCCCAGCTGGTGGGGGGCTAATGACGTCATCGTTTGCATCGCCGGTGTGGGTGTCGGATTGACTCGGCTGCCAGATCGACTCGGGGTCCTAGATGCGCAATAATGACGCACTTCCTGTATACGCTGTCTTTTAAATGCGCATGCGCGTTTCATTCATTCCCATGTTATTCCCAAGTATTAACGATCTCCTTTTGTTTTCTAAACTGTGAATAATAATCTAATGTACAAATTATTGTTGCCTATACTTGGGTTATATATAAAAGAAGAATCGGTTAACTCCATTCACTGAACGGGGCGATCCACTTTATTTCCAGCGCTCCCAACACAGTCAAAACAGCGACCCACACGCAGACACTTCCGTTCTCCTCCTTCAGAATAAGGCAACGTTCACACGAAGCCGATTTCATGGCGAAACCGCAAAGGTCTTGTACGGTTCAGCCTTCCGTACACACGAAGCCGGCGAATCCGCTGACCGAAACCGCAAACTTCTGAAACCACCCTCGGAGGTGGTTTCAAATCTACCCGGTTTCGTTTTGGATTTGTGTGTACGCCTGAAACCGCAAACCATGACGTCATCGCCCCACCCCTCGACCTCCTAGCCAATGGCTCTTAAGCCCGCAGAGTCTCAGAAATCATATGCGAGCATGCGCATAAGGGCAGTCTTTATGCGCATGCTCGCCTCTTCTTATTTTATTTCTTCTGGCTTTCTGTACCAGAAGCAGCGCCCCTTATGGGCCTGGAATGTGTACTACAGTGTTTCTACAAATCTACCCGGTTTCGCTTGGCTTCGTCTTTACGGAGATACTTCGAAACCGGATAGATCGAAACCGTAACGGTTTCGCCCGTTTCGGCTTCGTGTGAACAGGGCCTAAGAGTCCCTAACAGGAACTGGGTTACATATGCATTCATCAGTGCTTTTAGACGCGTTTCCAATGGCTTTGTTTGTGCGAAAGAACGGGCTGCGTTCCATGAAATCAAAACCAAAACGGATTGAGCCTTCTTTTTATGTCCATGATTGAGCCCCGTTTATAAACAACCCTTCCAAAATGCACAAGACTTATGCGGTTTCTCAAAAAAAATCGGCTCTTTGTGGACGGGGCTTAAATGCCGTGGCTGTGTGTGAACCGTTCGGCTGACCGTCCAGACGGATCCGGCGAATCCGAAATCGCACATTTCTGAAACCATGTCCGAGGGTGGTTTCAAATCTATCCGGACCAATGCGGTTTTGGGGCGCTGAGAGAGCCAGAGACGCCCCAAACCCGCTGATTCAGCCAGATTTAGGCAGAGTGAATGACGGAGATCGACGGAGATCATCGGTGTTGTTCATGTGTGCAAGTGTGTTCATGGTAAGTTGGCAACTGTCACGAGACATACATTGCTTGAATAACAATTAAATTAAAAAAAGAACGGTAACACTTTAGTTTGATAGTCCACTGTTGACACTCAACAAGCCAACAGTAGATACTCAGTTGCATGTCAACAGTTAATTGAGTTGACAATCAACTGAACTATATCAACAGATAAGTAACATGTATTCAACTAACTGTAAGTTAACTATAAGTTGCACTATTAGTAGATGGTTAGTTGATATTTGACAGAGCTTGTTCAACAGATAAGAAACATGGATTCAACTAACTGTCTGTTAACTATAAGTTGCACTATTAGTAGATGTTGTTTTGTACACGTAGCAAGCATTCAAATAACTGTCAGTTAACTATTAGTTGCATTATTAGTAGATGGTTAGTTGATAATCAACAAAGCTTTCAACAGATAAGAAACAAGCATTCAACTAACTAAGTTAACTACACGTTGCACTATTAGCTGGTGTTTAGTTGATATTCAACAGTGAGTTAGTTGATACTCTACAGAGCTTGTCAACAAATATGTAACATGCATTCAACTAAGTGTTAGCTAACTATAGGATATTTTTATTTTGTTCATTTATTTTTACAAAAACAGTCTGCAACAGACATTGTGCTTTTTACTACATGTTCTTTATAAATATTAAACTATCAGTTGAGTGTCAACTTCTAGTAAGTTGACTATCAACTGCTGTTATTAACCAATTCTCAACTTACGTTTCATATGGATCAACTTTCATCCACTCACAAGGAACACATCTAATGAATGAACATTCAACCCTCTGTTGATCATATATGTTCATTGTAAAATAAAGATGAGAATATTTTATCAATCAATAGGCACCCTGTGTAGGTGACAACCTGTTCATTGTCATATGACTGTCGACAAACTATCAGTCAATATTCAACTAAGCATTAGTAGAGAGGTCTTAGGACTGTCAAATTAAAGTGAAAACAGTTTAGTGTCTACACACTATTAACAGAGAAAAACAGTTGACTATCAGTTGATTCTCAACAAACTATCAGTCGATATTCAATTAAGCATTAGTAGACAGGTCTTAGGACTGTCAAATTAAAGTGAAAACAGTTGAGAACAGTAGACAAACTACAAACTAGTAACTGTACAAAATAGAGACAAGTTTTGCTCAACTGATCAGTAACACTGGATGACCGCAAAGTGAAATAAACGACACATAAGCAGCATATCAGAGAAGAAAGCAACTTTATTATTAAAAAAAATAATAAAGTTATTCGAACTCTTCCTTTTTACAAAGGAAGAGTTCGAAGAGTCAAAAGAACCAAGAATACTATAAACCGTTTGAACAAATACAACAAAAACTTTTCTTTTAAAAATAAATTAAAACACTCTCCCCTTTCTCCTGTCCATTTCAGCCTATTTTGATAAATGCCAAGCTCTGCTTCCTATGTCTGATAGGAACGCCTTATGTTCTTGACAAGCCTGCCAAGGACACCTTCTGAATTTTCCCTCGCTAACCAGTAGGTCCACTCAATAAAGCAGAGCTGCTCTTTCAAGGCCTTCTCCGACCGATTCCCCCGCATTCTCCAAATTTCCTTTTTATAGGTCTGCCACGCTCTCTCAAGGTTCTGAGTATGGAGTCCTGTCTGAGGGTCAACATAATGTTGGCTGTGGTTCACCCTGACATGCCTGTAGCCCTCTGTGGCGAGACCGGCATACGCTCTCCACTCATCACTTACGACGAGACTGTGACGCTTCACATGCTTTTTGATGATAGGAACAAGGGTTTCCTTATTTCGTCTCTGCACAAGGCGAAGAATAGGACGCCTGTCAGACTGTTTGATTTGGAGCATTCCAAAGACCCATGTCCTTTTTCTCCTCCAGCTGTTCCTGAAGCGCCCTCTTCCGTACTGCCAAAACACAATATAAATGTTATAAAATAAATAATACCCTACAGTCAAATATATACATAATCAAGAAAACCACTCAATGTTATATTACAGCCAGTGAGAAGTAGGATGATTATGCTAATTTCCAAATTATATAAATAATGGAGTAATATAAAAACTTTTGTTTTTTTAAGTTTGGAATGCATATTATTATTAGTATGTGTTGTTGCATGTCAACAGTGAATGAGTTGATAACTCTTCCATGCATTGAACTACCTGACAGTTACCTAGAAGTTGCATTATTACCTTGATATGATATAGCCTACGGTCTAATTTTATTTCTTATTTCAACTTGCTCTACCTGAAAAAACGAATGTAGCCCATGTTTTCTTAAGGTATAGATTGGTTATAGCAAATAGTATCAAAACACTCCGAGGCGTCTTCCATACTTCTTGAAAGATGCATACAGCACACAAGTCATGACCTTGTAACTTTTCATCGGCCCCTCCAATATGCCGATTTGCATGTGAATACAGTACATAGTGCTATTTATTTGATTGCATTAACATCATCAAGTACTTAAATTAATAATTTTTTTCAAGTGTGGTTAAAACCATTCCAGGGAAAATATTTTGAATGGTGAGGCTTTAAATACAAATTCAGAAAATTCAGAAATTATGTTCATAGAGCCAAACTTCCACAATAATTAATCTAAAAGTAAAGCTTAAAGATTTCTCTTGAAGACAATTGATATTTCAACATTAAGTTTATAATAAAATCCAAAACAAGAACTGAGGAAAGATCAGATTTTTGATGAGTTGAAATTGAATGACCCCATATTTAGTGAATTATATTACAAATATACCTTGCGCTTATGGCAGAACTTGCTCTCGTCAATGTGGACGATAGCGTTGACCGATTTTCTGGCCTTTTCCTTTCCTGTGCCTTTTAAGGCTTTTTAGGCAAATTCTTCGCAGTTTTTTAGACATCATTGAGAGTGTAGCAGTGCTTTTAGTGATGCCATCCTGAAGCATGTCTACCTGCCGTAGCTGCAAACCCTGTGCGAATCTACAAAGAAAACAAAGATTTAATCAGAACTGTTTCCATACACAAAGAAAATATGTGCTTGTTTGATCAATCTGTAAGTCTACTTTTGTCACAAAGCTTTTTCCACGGAAAAACTACTGTTGCAACTTGCAACTATAGTTTCAGCTTAAATTGTACAAACATTTCACACTCTGAACCTAGAGCTGTAATCTGTGAAATACTGGAGTTGGAGAAAACCTAAAATGATTACCTGTGAATGTACTTCATCCATGTGAAGAGACTACAGTGTGAGTTTGAGAAAAGAGACTTGGTCCTTACGCTTCTCCTCAAACGTCCACATCTTTTAAGACGGCACTCCCTGAAAATTGCAAACAAATTGGAAATTTAAATGATGTCTATAAGTTTGACATATACATACATACATTGTCTACCAACTGCTCAGCCTAAAACATTGTGGCAATGTAAATAACCCTTATTGATGATCATGTCATAAATTATAACTTGATCAAATAGATATCTTAAAACTTAAACTAGCTTGATACTACATATCAAGCTACATGCTTCCGGCTATTCGCTGTGTACAAGCTTATTCATCATTTCAATCATGCATTACAATGGGGTAGGATTAAGTGTATAGTTCTTCCTACTTGTTTCAGGCATATCAATTAAATATATCTAATATTTTGTTTATTTTTATTTATTGTGAATTGATTTGAACATAATTTTTGTCTATTGTATTTCATGCTTTTCATTTTGTTTTGTTGATATGTCTGAAATAATAACATTGAATCAATCAAACCATTCATTAGCATTTGATTCATTAGTTACATATATTACATTCAAATAGGAATTGTTAATAAGGGCTACCATACAAATATTTCAATATTAGCATTTGTTTTTTTGGGGCGGTGTCACGTTAAAATTGTACCGGGGGCGAAAATTGTACCTGCCTACGTCATCACAACAGATTACGTAAGGGGTTGTCCATTGCCAGGCAGGTTTCAATTGCGCTCATGTTTCCGAAGACAAAATAATATAATACAGATAACGGATCGTGCTAGATAACACTTGTTTTTACTTTATATTTGTATTGCATTAGATAGATAGATAGATAGATGGATGGATGGATGGATGGATGGATGGATGGATGGATGGATGGATGGATGGATGGATGGATGGATGGATGGATGGATGGATGGATAGATGGATAGATGGATAGATAGATACAATGCAATACAAATATAAAGTTAGGAACGCTAATAAATGTAATTTGTAAAATAAGTGTTATCTGTCTTGTCGCGCTCAATGAACGAGTTCGCGAATGTTCAAGAACCTTCCACGTCATTCGATGCGATCGCCCGTTGCCAGGCAACGGGCAGCGCGATCGTCTGTTGCCAGGCAGGTTTGGAATGGATTACTATTGGTCACGTAGGCCGGTACAATTTTCTCCCCCGTTACAATTTTAACGTGAAAGCACCAAATCCTATGGCCCCAAAATCCGTGTATCTTCCGTTCAATCCATATCCGTTTGGAAATCAAAACACGAAAAACGAAAAGTGACCTTTTTTAAAAAAAATCATCCTCGTTGGGATAGCTTGACCAGAAATTCATCACGTCTTTCTCTTTTAAAACATGTATACCGGTGTAATAGTCTCTGTATGAGCTTTTACCAATAATAAAGTCGAGAGAACAGTTTGGGAAAGCTGAGCGGTAGGGCAACCGCCTCCCCTCTGCCGCCTTCCCTCATTGAAATGAAGGGAGGCGACGAGCTGCTGCGCGGTGGAGGCGCGGAAACTCGCAATAATATCATATTCCAACCTAAATGGTTGTGCCGATTGCCAAACAACTGATGGGTCCATGAGTTAACAATCATTAATAACATTAGCACACTTACCAGATGTGGAGGTCTGTGGACTGTGTATAGTAGACCATCTTCATTTTGTGTCTGCAGTTTTTGCATTTCACTTTTCTTTGCAGCAACCTTTTCTTTTGCAACCATGTTATCAACTTGAATGAAGTTTTTTTTGTCTCCATGACATTCACTTTTCTCAAAAGTGTTCCTGCAAGCGAAGCCATAGCACCGGTGGGCAGAGGAAATAACTGATGTTACTGGCCAAAAAGTCCCTGATTTGAAAATCTGGCGCACTTTTCTGTTATTGGTTCAATATGTGGAGGTACGCTTGATTTTTACATCTGAACACCTCCAGTGTTTCCCATACATAGACCATTGTGTGGCGCGGCGCCACAGAATCAACATCGAGCGCCACGAATTGATTCTGTCTTTTTCTTTTTTTTTTTTTTAATTTTTTTTTCTTTTTAATGACGCGATTTGGAAATCTAAAAATCTTTCCGTCCATTCATCTCTGCATAGCACTCGTTCCCCCTGTCATTCACACACACACACACACACACACACACACACACACACACACACACACACACACACACACACACACACACACACACACACACACACACACACACACACACACACACACACACACACACACACACACGACGATGCTAACACATGAACCCACCGATGTCACCCGTCGCTTAGCAACCGGACACGCTGGGGTTGTTAAGTTACCGGACTACTGAAACTACTACGAGTGATAATAACAAAGACGTGAATCAGGCAATAAATCCAATTTCCTTGACAGCGGTAAGGTTCGGTGTGCATTAAAGTACAGACGGAGTGGACCAATTGCGAACTACTGCAGCTGCTCCAAGTTAAACCCCAAACTAATCGGAATAAGTATTTATAGCGGACTACACCACCTATTCTATTCCGCATAGAATTCTATTCCGAACCGATTGAGGCGTATATATATATATATGATACTTTTCTATTCCGATTGAGCTGTTCTTCCACATCTATGCAAATCAGATGTGTCCGCATGTAAACGCGGAGTTACATGCACACTCACTGACGGCCGCGTCGCCGTGTCGCAGACGTCAGTGAGTGCGCCGCCGCCCCGCCCGCCCCCCCCGCCCCCCCCCCCCCCCCCCGCACCACACATTGGTCCTTGGTCTGTGGGAAACACTGACCTCCCACCGCAAAGGTTGGGCTGATTCCCTGGTTGATGCCTGACTCAATCATAATAATCAAGCGCTTCTACCGTCCGATTGGCTAAGCCGCACCGCCAACTCGGTGCTGTTGAAAGAAGCTATTAGTCTGCGCAAAATAAATTGGATCTTGTCGCTATGGTAAGTATCAACCCTCTCTCAACAGTTATTGTTTTATTTCGAAAGCAGGCGCCATTACTTGTACGTGTGAACCACTTATGTTAGGCCTATCTCTTGTTTCAGTACCAGCATATGATTTTTCATCAGTTAAGATCGGCCTCGCCTGGAAATATGAATAGGCCTATGGTGGAAAGGCCTGAGCGCTCTACCCGGGCAAAAGGACAGCGGGGGAATGAAGGAGAAAGCTCCGATATGCCTACTGCTGGTAAGTTGGGTTGACACATTTGTAAAGTTAGTGTAATACTCAGAACTGTTTCTGGCCGGGCTCAGCAAGAGCTAGTAACGTTAGTTTTGCTTAGCTAGGGGGTGACAACGTTAATAGCTGCTTGGCGACATCGTAGACTTTTCTTCCCGTCTCGATATTCACATACTTTGGCGCATGTAGCAGTGTTGCGGGTGGTCATTGCCAACTGAATAATAGAGGATTGTCTGGATATCAACCAAAGGCTCATAATTAGCTTTAGACCATGAACCATAAAATTGCGGGACTTTTTATTAACGCCACCACAAGCGTTTAATTGCGAGACGGTGGCGGGACTACTTTTCAAAGTAATAATTCAGCTGCAAATAAGCAACTGTATTTCACCAAAAACAGAAGCCCCTTACCAGTGATATTTATCTACATAATTTTTGCAGGTTTTTGTCTTGTGTGACCTGTGCGCCTATGAGCGCCTATCAAGGCGCATTTTAGTGTCATAAGATGGTATTACTCATGCATTTAGATGTTTAGTGGTGTGACTTAAGGTGTATTCACACATGGAAAGTCCGTTGGTTCACTTGCTTTGGTCCAGACCAAATAGAATTTAGATTTTTTTAGTTTGGTGTGGTCCACTTTCATATTGCCCCTTTTGCAAGTGAACCAGCATTACGAAGCAAAACCTGATCTGAGATCATTCATTCATTGGACAGACATTCTGGGGTGGAGAGAAGCAGGAAGAACGAAATAAAAACTGCGAAATATATCATTGATATAATATGGGGTTAAAAATAATAAAAATGCCTACATCTAGCCTATAAATAAAGAAGAAAAACATCAAATTATTGTTGTTTCATTATAATATGTAGCCCTATGTCAATGCCACGTTATGTGGTTTGTAGCCTACGATGTGAAACATAATGTATAGCCTACTGTATTTTTGCTGCTGGACGCGCGGCTCGCGAGAAGGATAGGCTCAAACTGAAACACAGCTGATTTAGCTGTGTATCAGCTAGCAGTTCGGCGCAGTTCAGCTCCAAACTGACACTGGGACAGTATTGAGTTTGACGGTCCCGTTGGGAAGAAAAATAAAAACACACACACTTCATGCAAAGCGCAGCGTGAACCTGTTGGCACTGTAGGCTACGGGAGACGCTCCTCTCCATCTGATCGCTGAACATATCAGCATGTATATTATGGCAAAAATCATAATCATAATCACGATTATTTTGATTGACAGTGTAATCACGATTATTAAAGACAATATCCACAGATATTCAGGTGCCTAAAACAGGCGTACTCTGGAACCACGCTATGTAAAACACATCCAGAGAGAGGAGGATTGTGCAGAAAAACACACCAACACATATTATGGTGGGGCAGAATTGATCCTTGTGTGGGATTATTTTTGTTGGACTCCGAGTTGCCTGACAGTGGCAGGTGCAGATTCATGTGCTTCATGAGGAGATTTGAATTTATTTTATGCTTGTCAGCGTGTCCAGTCGAGACTTCAGTAGTATGTTTTATAGATCAAATATTATTATGCATATAAAAAAAGCATTGTACTTTTCCTACAAGGTTTGCCTCATATACTCTACTAACATGAATTTTTTATCTATCATGTCATATGTTGCAGTTGTTAATATGGAAAATATTCTATTTCAACCAGGCAAAGTCCAATGGAAGAAGAAGTCAGAAGAGCTGCAGACACGGATAGAGTTGCAGGAGAACGCTTTACTGAAGCAGCAGCTTGAGCAAAGGCCTTCAGCAGAGCAAGGTTTGTAAAGCTAGAGTATAGTTTTACCTGAGGATTTCAATACAGTTTTTTATGATCGCTTAACCACAGTGGGCACAACTGGAGCGACACGTGCAAAACTCAGCATGCAGTTCCTGTGGACCAACCACTAGCTCATTTTTCATTGCTTAAACACAATTTGCAGAACTCTACACACTTATCTCATGGCTTATATCACAACCTGCACAACACTGTGGATTTTCAGCACTTTGTTCAAATGCTAACACACTGCTGTCACAACTGTAAACCACACATTCAAAACAGAATGGACTTCATCCTGGTGCATTTTAAACACTGTGGATTGCAATTTCAACTGAAACACAAGGTGTCTTGTTTTAGACTTGTGAGTGAACATATGTACAGTATATAGGGAAAGTACAAAAATACTTTCTTTTGGAAATGGACCAAGGAAGAAAGGTTGGTGGAGGGAGAAGAGTGGCAGTGAGAGTGTGGATGTGTGGAAGACCTAGGGCCTCTCCGAATAGTCTTTTTTGCATAGGAAATTTCCTTTCCTATCAAGATGACCCGGAAATACTCGGCGGACAGGTGATTCGAATTCTCAAAATACTTAGGAAAGGCATGGGAAAGGAGCCTTGATTCATCCTTTAACCCTACTTTAGCATAGGTTACTCCGGACCAACCTATGCGAAAGGAAAGGAGATAGTGGTATCCCATAATCCTTTACGGCGGCAAGACTTAAAGCAACAGGCCACCGCCGGAGTTTACCGACTCTACACAAATTCATACGAACAAGAGGTAAAACAGAAGAGAGGAGAGGAGAGGAAGATTTAACTCGGCTAAAACAAAATACCCCCCACCCCCCCTCCCCCATAATGATAATAAAGAACTCATAAAAGACCAACATCATAATAGTTATTTTCGTAGCACATAATTTACACCATAAGAAAATAAAATACCAACTTCACATTTAATGAAGTTACTGGGGCAGTTAATTTCAACATCAACATATGTAGCCTCTTTTTATTCCACATGTGAATTGGGATATATCGGAGGGATTCTCACTCTGTTGGCGAAAACCTGATTAAAATCAATATGAAAAGAACGCATGGATCAAAATAGGCTAGTGTTGTAAAACTAGGAAAAGTGGAGTCGAATTCATTTGAAACATTGCTGTCTTTTCCTATGTTCGATAGGAAGCACCTTTCATCTCTCCTTAACCCCGATGACGTTCAGGGGTTAAGGTTTAGGAAAGGAGGCTTATAGGTTAGGAGATTGGACTATTAGGAGAGGCCCCAAGAAGACATAGAACTTTATGTCTGATGAAATACAGTAAGGGCTACACTGATAGACCCTGTTGTGAATCATGGTCTCTCATTGAGAGAGGCAGGTTTGAGAGTGCAACCCAATCTGCAAAGATTTAAAGTTGCATCGGTAATTCGGATTTTTAAAAAAGTTATGAAAATTTGAGATGCATCCTTTCAGTAAATTGCAAAATTGAAGGAATTGACTTCTGTTTTAGAATTATAAAATATTAACACAGATAAATACTACATTCAGAAATGGTATCAATAAGATATACTAAAGATGTATCTATTGAAGCAAACTTCTGATTTTCATTTATTTATGATAACCTAGTAAAAACTGGTTTGTTATTAAATTTCACTCTTTCTTCAAAGAAAATATTACGTAATTTGTGTAAGTAACTCAGATTATTTAAACTGTAAAGATCAAAGTTTGTCATTTGTGAATTGGGGTTTGATGCTTTATACTCTGAGCATGTTCTGAGTGACATTATGTGTTATCGCGATGAGGCTGGTTCATAGTGTTTGCTGCTCTGAGCCTATTTTGCAGGTGATATGAACTGTTCAGCTCCAGTGACTGTTGGTAGTGCAGACTGTAGTTAGATTTTTGCACATTGAGCTCCAGTTGTGCCCACTGTGGGTTAGCGATCGAAAAAAAAACTGTAATGTATGTGGCTTCACTACAACAACCACAATATTGGAGTTCACCCATTGTATGAGGGTCACTCTACGTCACAACATCTGATAGACATCAGCCTATCAGGTGGGCACTATTCACACCTGCGCCTTACAGGTGAACGCTGCAAAGCCGGCCAGCTGCGCTCTTTTAAAAAATACACAACTGTTACGGTAACACCCTCAACTCTACCGGCAGTGGGTCGGAATGAGGAGGACACCGATTTTTGACAGGCTTACTTTATTCCCGTTGCACTCACTTTACAGTAGGTTGCATTAGCTTATGCTGCTTTCTCTCGCTTGCATTCACACACCCAGACTCATTCATTGCTTTGCTTGATTGACACATGCTTACCGCTCACTCTCCTCGCTCGTCCATGCACTCACTGAAATCCCTCAAACAACAACACACTGCCATTCTCGCTCACTCACTTAGGCTACACTGTCTCATAACACTACTATCAAGATTAGGGCCCGACCGATTCATCGGCCTGCCGGTTTAATCGGCCGATTATAGCCTTTTTGAAAATAATCAACATCTGCCAAAAAGACGCCGATTACAACTGATTATTATTATTATTTTTTTTTTTTTCAAATGTTATTGCGCTTAGTATCCTGCAGATTGCACTCCTACTCGCCTGGCTAACTAACAACTTTAGCTGGAGTAAAAAAGAGCAGATTGAATTTTACCGTACAACATGAAAGCACGCTCGCTCAGGCATCTGCGCGCTCACCTCACCAATGTACACAAGACGCGTTGTTTGAGCATGTTGTGCCTGTTTTTCTTTAGGTCCCAGGCCATGTTAATTTGTTATACTGTAGACTCTAACGGTGAGACCATACTGCTCAGCACGCACGTGTTAGTCACTGCTCACGAGCGCAGCACATTGGGAGTTAGTTATTTATTTTACATTTTACATTGCACAAATTTTTGACTGTAAATGTATTCTAAAACACTCAAAGGTTCTGCATTCAATGCACATATTCGTCAAAAGTGTTTAAAGTATATTTAAACACACTGGTTCATAGTGTTTGCTGCTCTGAGCCTATTTTGCAGGTGATGTGAACTGTTCAGCTCCAGTGACTGTTGGTAGTGCAGACTGTAGTTAGATTTTTGCTGCCCGGGTCCTGATGAGGGTGCGCAAGCATGACCACATCACCCCCATCCTGAAATCACTGCACTGGCTCCCTGTCCCACTCAGAATTGAGTACAAGGTCTCCCTCCTCACCCACCAGTGCCTTCTCGGACTTGCCCCCCTCTACCTTCAGGAACTCCTCACCCCCCCCCCGACAACCTCACGTACACTCCGTTCAGGATCCACTCACACCCTCCAAACCCGACATACGAAGCTGTGCACCATGGGTGATCGGGCCTTTTCTGCTGCTGCCCCTAGACTATGGAACGCCCTCCCTGACCACCTGAGGGCTCCACAGACTACAGCTCTTTTTAAACGGAACCTCAAAACCCATCTCTTTAACCCATTTAAGCCGGGAAAGCATTGCCGCTGTTCTACCTTTAAAGCCGGGGGCGCTGTTGCGTCATTCTACCTTTAAGGACGGGAAAGCGTTTGCGTCGTTTTTCTGTAAAAGGGGGGTTTTTGCCCAAAGTGTCGGCCTCTGGGTCAATGAAATGCATCAGAATAGACACATATAGGTGTCAACTTGTTCCTCGTGAGTTTAGTTCAGAAATTTCTTCAAGCAAGTATGGCGGAATTTGAGACTGAAGACTTTTCTGACGGTAGCGATTTCGAGTTTCTCGGCTTCGAAGATGTTGATGAGGCCGAGTCCTTTGATGACGAATACGAACCGATTGACCGGGAATTATGGTTAAGGCACATGTTCGTGAATGACGACGAGGAAGAAGAAGTATGGAATGGGGCTATGGGAATGGGGCTGCTTGTGTTGCCGGTGCGAAGAGATTACTGGCGACAGAGTAAGAATCTCTTTCGGACGCAATTCGCCAGAAATATGTCCCGGGACAGATTTGCGGCCATCTGGAGGCAAGGACAATAGTAATACTTATTGATTGGGATGATGCTGTAATAAGTAATTACTACAGTTTATATGTAAGAGATGTATTACTGTCCCGGAGATGCGTAAAGCACCCGGGTGCGTAAAACCAGATAAGCTTCTCTGGAATGTCACTTATACTTATCAATAGTAATACTTATTGATTGTGATGATGCTGTAATAAGAAATGACGACAGTTTATATGTAAGAGATGTATTACTGTCCCGGAGATGCGTAAAGCACCCGTAAAACCAGATAAGCTTCTCTGGAATGTCACCACCAGTGGCGTAACAAGGCAACGACGGGCCCGTATGCAGGATGTTCAAGGCTCTTCCAAAGAATAGAGCTTCTTTGGATTTCACACCTAACTGCGATCTCCAGAACAATAAGGCCAAGGCTACTATACATTCCCAAATTATAGCCTGTATCTTTTAATTACGCTACTTCTTAGGATGGAATGCAATTGTATTTGTATTATGCATAATACTTTTATTCAGTAGTCATCACATACAAGTGCATGTAATTTAAAACGCAGACTGTTTACAGTTTTAGTCCCAGTCTGTTCCCCTTCCCATGTTTGTTATTATATACTTTATTACTTTCTTATATACTTATTTCACTTTATTATACTTTATTTTTTTTACAGTTTTGTGCTGTTCCTGCACTTTTACATATTTTTTTACTTTTTTATTTACTTTTCTACCTGTATGTAAATATTGTAAATATTTGTAAATAAAAACTCAAATTTCCCATGAAAGCCACAGGTGTCAGCTCTCAAATACTTTTTGAATTGTGTTCCTATCTGTTACAGGGGCTGAGAAATCAGTAATTTAGTAGGCGTTGACACAATTGCTGAATTTCTAGAAAAACTTCAGGTTTTGGGGGCTTTTCTGAAATCGCCTATAGGTTTTACAGGCATTTTTTCCAGGCGCTTTAGGCCTAAATGGGTTAAAAGAGCATTTAGCTAAACTTTCTTTGAGGTTCCCCCTTTTAATAGTTTTTTTTTCTCTGAAGCACTTTGAGATTCTTGAATATAAAGTGCATTATAAATAAAATTTATTATTATTATTATTATTATTTAAGGTATCAAAAACTACGTTTTATATGCTTTTTTTTGTTTTGTTTTTAATCGGCCGATTAAATCGTAATCGTAATTTTTCTCTGAAAATAATCGGCATCGGCACTCAAAAATCAATATCGGTCGAGCCCTAATCAAGATACATCATCCACTTCCGAATTGCCCTCCAACAATTTAAAATTAGAAAAATCCTCCACCTCAAACAACACATCTGTGTGACATATGAGCTCACATCGTGTAGCGATAGTGCCCTTAGACTCTCTGTCACTCTGCTTTTCAAGGAAGTTATATCATTTAGATCTTCTTGAGTGACAGCTAGATTAACCCAGCGTCCTTTACAGCCACCTTCTTCCTAACTGAGCCGTCAGAACCTTGGTCAGAACGCATTTTTCAAAATTGTGCAGTGTGACAAGTTATGCTGAGACTGGGGGTAAAGTTACCCTTAAAAGTTGTTTTAAGTGCTTTTTTCTGCTTTTCGTCATTTCCCAGGTGACAAAGTGGACAACACTGACACTGAACCAGAGTCAAACACTGACGCAAGTAGCAGCTCCAGCACAGACTCAGATTCCAGCAGCAGCAGCTCTTCCTCCTCTGATGGCCGAAAGAAAAAGAGGAAGCACAAGAAGAAAGCAAAAAAAAGGAGCAAAAAGTCGTAGAAGTCGAAGAAGTCAAAGGCCAAAGGATATCGTGGTAAAGTAAATTATATAATTGTGCTGTATTTCTTTAGGTTCAGACATTACATATACAGTGCTGCTTGAAAGTCTGTGAACCCCTTGACCATTTTGGAATTTTATTGTGTTTAACCATTATTAATTAATTTTTTATCAATACCAGTATTTTTTTTTAGAAATAACAGAATTGTTTATCAATTCAACATTTTTCTTTTCCGGAAATCAATTGTTAAAACAGATCAAACAAATGATTTGCCAACTGTTGTATGTGCAAAAGTTTGTGAACCCTGAGCTGCATTGCCTAAAATCGAGCAGGTTAACACAATCAGGTGGGCCAAATTGAGTGATGAAATGGATTTTTTTTCCATTTTCAGTGACAACAATATCGGATGTGGTGAAGCGGTACTGCCAGGTCCTTCGAATAATTAAAAGGGGACACACGATGTCAAGGGCATTCCTAAAGGCAGGCGTCTCAAGAAATGCCGTGAAGGACACCGCCGCAATCGCAGAACTGTATATAGCTTACAGAAGTGTCCTGGAGGAGATAAAGGGCAAAAAGACGCTCCTCCATTTAGCAAAGGTCTGCGAATCAAAAATAGTTGGAGAGCTTTCTTTGAAGATTGAAGAATTTAAAAAGAAAAAAAAAACTGATACCATTCACCAAAAGAGGCTGAGGCTGAAATGGACAGAGGAGAAAGGGGAGTGTTTTCATTTATTTAAAAAAAAAAAAAAAAAATTGTATTTGTTCAAACGGTAATGGTCTCTTTGAAATTTTCCTTTGTAAAAAAAAGTTCTGTTAAAGTTTAGTTTTTTTGAAATAATAAAGTTGCTTTCTTCTCTGATATGCTGCTTATGTGTTGTTTATTTCACTTTGCGGTCATCCAGTTTTACTGATCAGTTGAGCAAAACTTGTCTATTTTGTACTGTTACTAGTTTGTAGAGTGTCTACTGTACTCAACTGTTTTCACTTTAATTTGACAGTCCTAAGACCTCTCTACTAATGCTTAGTTGAACATCGACTGATAGTTTGTTGAGAATCAACTATTTTCTCTGTTTTGCTCTGTTAATAGTGTGTATACACTAAACTGTTTTCACTTTAATTCGACAGTCCTAAGACCTCTCTACTAATGCTTAGTTGAATATCGACTGATAGTTTGTTGAGAATCAACTGATAGTCAACTATTTTCTCTGTTTTGCTCTGTTAATAGTTTGTAGACACTAAACTGTTTTCACTTTAATTTGACAGTCCTAAGACCTCTCTACTAATGCTTAGTTGAATATTGACTGATAGTTTGTCGACAGTCATATGACAATCAACAGGTTGTCACCTACACAGGGTGCCTATTGATTGATAAAATATTCTCATCTTTATTTTACAATGAACATATATGATCAACAGAGGGTTGAATGTTCATTCATTAGAACACATTCACATGTGTTCCTTGTGAGTGGGGGAAAGTTGAACCATATGAAACGTAAGTTGAGAATTGGTTAATAACAGCAGTTGATAGTCAACTTACTAGAAGTTGACACTCAACTGATAGTTGAATATTTGTAAAGAACATGTAGTAAAAAGCACAATGTCTGTTGCAGACTGTTTTTGTAAACAAAATAAAAATATCCTATAGTTAACTAACACTTAGTTGAATGCATGTTACATATTTGTTGACAAGCTCTGTAGAGTATCAACTAACTCACTGTTGAATATCAACTAAACATCAGCTAATAGTGCAACGTGTAGTTAACTTACAGTTAGTTGAATGCTTGTTTCTTATCTGTTGAAAGCTTTGTTGAATATCAACTAACCATCTACTAATAATGCAACTAATAGTTAACTGACAGTTAGTTGAATGCATGCTACGTGTACAAAACAACATCAACTAATAGTGCAACTTATAGTTAACAGAGTTAGTTGAATCCTTGTTTCTTATCTGTTGAACAAGCTCTGTCAAATATCAACTAACCATCTACTAATAGTGCAACTTATAGTTAACTTACAGTCAGTTGAATACATGTTACTTATCTGTTGATATAGTTCAGTTGATTGTCAACTCAATTAACTGTTGACATGCAACTGAGTATCTACTGATGGCTTGTTGAGTGTCAACAGTGGACTATCAAAACTATAATACCTCACTGAGCAGTGTTTTTGATCTCCATGCCCCGGTCAAATCACGTATTGTTAATTTCTCACGGTCTGCTCCATGGTTCACTCATGAACTGAGGAAAATGAAAACAGCTGGGTGTGTCTTGGAACGGCGATGCAGGCACTCTGGGCTCACAGTCCATAAGCTGGCCTTCCGTGAGCATCAAAAGGCCTACTCAAATTCCCTTAAAGATGCTCGCTCACAGTTCTACTCCAGCCTAATAAATGAAAACCCTGGAAACTCTAAACAGCTTTTTTCCACCATAAAGCATCTCCTGAAACCACAACCATCCTCCTCAACTGAAGCTACAGAAGAGCAATGTAACAGCTTCATCGACTTTTTCAGATCAAAGGTTGACAGCATTCGCTCTGAGATGTCCAGCTCTCCATCTCTGCTTCCCTCTGACGCCAACACCCTATCTGCAAGTGTGCTGTCTCCCCTGCATCTTGCTGAGGTTCAGGAGAGCCATGTTGAGGAAATCATCAGGAAAATGACACAGTGGATCACACAATCCTCCTAGAGCGCCTCCACACCACCATTGGACTGTCAGGCTCTGCACTCAAGTGGTTCCAGTCCTACCTATCTGGCAGAACTGAGTATGTCTCACTGGGAAGATGCAATTCCAGACAGCTCCCTGTCTCCTGTGGTGTTCCACAAGGGTCTGTCCTCTGCCCCATCCTCTTTATTATCTACATGCTCCCCCTCGGCTGTGTTGTCAGCAGACATGGGATGTCCTTCCACTGCTATGCCGATGACACACAGCTGTACATCAAAACTGCCTCAAGCCCCTCTGCTGCCATGTCATGTCTCACTGCCTGTCTTGGGGAGATAAAGGCATGGATGAGAAACAACTTTCTCCAGCTAAACAGCAGCAAAACCGAGGCCCTTCTTGTTGGCACTCCACACCAGGTTCAGTCATCCTCCATAACTCATCTCACCTTCGACAGTCAGGTCATACCCCTCTCCACCACAGTCACAAATCTAGGAGTTAGGTTTGACCCTCACCTCACCTTCAACGATCATATAAAGCATCTGTGCAAAATCTCCTACCATCTCAAAAACATCGCTAAGCTCCGCCCCATTTTAACCCTGCCAGATGCTGAGAAGCTCGTCCACGCCTTCATCTCCTCAAGACTGGACTACTGCAATTCACTGTTCACTGGCAGGAACATCCAAAAGCTGCAGTACATCCAGAACAGCGCTGCCAGGATCCTGATGAGAGTCAGGAAATACAACCACATAACCCCCATTTTACACTCACTGCACTGGCTCCCTGTCTCATCCCGCGTTGACTACAAAGTCCTCCTACTCACCCACCAATGCATAAACGGTCATGCCCCCCCTTACCTGCAAGAACTCATCACTCCCCAAACATCAACCCGCCCCCTCAGATCAAATAACAGTCTGTCCCTGCAGATCCCAAACACCAGGCTACGCACCATAGGCGACCGGGCCTTCGCCGCTGCAGCCCCTCGACTGTGGAACAGCCTCCCGGACCACTTAAGGGCAACACAGACACTAGACTGTTTTAAGACTGGCCTAAAAACCTTTTTATTCATAAAGGCATTTCCTACTTTTTAAAAAATGTAAACATTTTCTTAAACTGTCCTTTTGTCCTTTAGCACTCTGAGATTCTGCTTAGAATGTAGAGTGCTCAAAAAAAAAAAAAAAAAAAAAAGTGTTACCAAAAGAACATCCCCATCAAATCTCTAAAGTCGATAAGCATGACTTAATTCATGACTACCATGTCCAGTTTTGCTGTTGTTACGTGTTAGCTGAGAGTGAAAAGGTTTTAAAGGATAACTACAAATAACCAATGTTAGAGAAATCTGTTTGTTTTGTTGCGCGTTTCTGGATTTTTTATATATATATATATATATATATATATATATATATATATATATATATATATATATACAGTGGGGCAAAAAAGTATTTAGTCAGCCACCAATTGTGCAAGTTCTCCCACTTAAAAAGATGAGAGAGGCCTGTAATTTTTATCATAGGTATACCTCAGCTATGAGAGACAAAATGAAAAAAAAAAAAATCTAGAAAATCACATTGTCTGATTTTTAAAGAAATTATTTGCAAATTATGGTGGAAAATAAGTATTTGGTCAATAACAAAAGGTCATCTCAATACTTTGTTACATGCCCTTTGTTGGCAATGACAGAGGTCAAACGTTTTCTGTAAGTCTTTACAAGGTTTTCACACACTGCTGCTGGTATTTTGGCCCATTCCTCCATGCAGATCTCCTCTAGAGCAGTGATGTTTTTGGACCTTCGCTGGGCAACACGGACTTTCAACTCCCTCCAAAGATTTTCTATGGGGTTGAGATCTGGAGACTGGCTAGGCCACTCCAGGACCTTGAAATGCTTCTTACGAAGCCACTCCTTCGTTGCCCAGGCGGTGTGTTTGGGGTCATTGTCATGCTGAAAGACCCAGCCACGTTTCATCTTCAGTGCCCTTGCTGATGGAAGGAGGTTTTCACTCAAAATCTCACGATACATGGCCCCATTCATTCGTTCCGTCACACGGATCAGACGTCCTGGTCCCTTGGCAGAAAAACAGCCCCAAAGCATGATGTTTCCACCCCCATGCTTCACTGTAGGTATGGTGTTCTTTGGATGCAACTCAGCATTCTTTCTCCTCCAAACACGACGAGTTGAGTTTTTACCAAAAAGTTCTATTTTGGTTTCATCTGACCATATGACATTCTCCCAATCCTGTTCTGGATCATCCAAATGCTCTCTAGCAAACTTCAAACGGGCCCGGACATGCACTGGCTTTAGCAGGGGGACACGTCTGGCACTGCAGGATTTGAGTCCCTGGCGGCGTAGTGTGTTAGCCTTTGTTACTTTGGTCCCAGCTCTCTGGAGGTCATTCACTAGGTCCTCCCGTGTGGTTCTGGGATTTTTGTTCACCGTTCTTGTGATCATTTTGACCCCACGGGGTGAGATCTTGCGTGGAGCCCCAGATCGAGGGAGATTATCAGTGGTCTTGTATGTCTTCCATTTCCTAATAATTGCTCCCACAGTTGATTTCTTCACACCAAGCTGCTTACCTATTGCAGATTCAGACTTCCCAGCCTGGTGCAGGTCTACAATTGTGTTTCTGGTGTCCTTTGACAGCTCTTTGGTCATGGCCATAGTGGAGTTTGGAGTGTGACTGTTTGTGGTTGTGGACAGGTGTCTTTTATACTGATAAGGCGTTCAAACAGGTGCCATTAATACAGTTAACGAGTGGAGGACAGAGGAGCCTCTTAAAGAAGAAGTTACAGGTCTGTGACAGCCAGAAATCTTGCTGATTTGTAGGTGACCAAATACTTATTTTCCACCATAATTTGCAAATAAATTCTTAAAAAAAAAATCAGACAATGTGATTTTCTGTTTTTTTTTTTTCATTTTATCTCTCATAGCTGAGGTATACCTATGAAAAAAAAAATAATAATTACAGGCCTCTCTCATCTTTTTAAGTGGGAGAACTTGCACAATTGGTGGCTGACTAAATACTTTTTTGCCCCACTGTATATATATATATATATATATATATATATATATATATATATATATATATATATATATATCGGCATATCGGATTTTTAAATCACAAAATATTCGTATCGTTATCGGCCTTAAAAATCGTATATCGGTCGGGCTCTAGTACGTACCCCCCACAGGGTCCTTTGTTTAACCCAGGGGTTTTCAAAGTGTGAGAGAGTGAGCCCCCCCTCAGAGAAAAAAAAATTCAGCTGAGCCCCCCCCCCCCCCATTTTTTTTTTCTAAATACCTGTGTTTTGAAAGCTATTTTAATTATTTTACACATTTGAAACATCTCTGATCATAATTTTAAAACATTTGAAACATATTTTTGAAACATTTGAAACATATTTGTTAATCATTACAACATCTTAAAAAATCTGTTTTTAAACAGATCTCTTAACACAATTTAACAACTTTATCTAAGCATGTTTTAGCTTAACCTTTTTCAAATACATTTGAACATCTTAATCTGTGTAAACTGCCAGTCGAATCAGATCTGCATTTTCAGTCCAGAGATTAGACTAATCTGCGGGGTTTGTTTACCGGCGTTGCTATGGTGACCTAAATTATTATAAGCAACTGAAAACGATGCCGGTAAGAAACTAAAACTGTGATTCTGAAAAAAGTATAAATGCTATCAAAATTCCGTTTCGATAGTATTGAAGATACAAGTGTGCAGATTTGTTTAATGGTTTGAACGATGGTAAACGGTTGAAAAAGGAATGAGTTACGATGTCTAGAAGTAGGTGTATCAGAATGGGCTGAAAACGAAGCGGTATGAAACTAAAACTGTGATTCTGAAGAAATTTTAAATGATATCGAAATTCTTGAGATACAAGTGTGTAGATATGTTAAATGGTTTGCACGAAGATAAACGGTTGAAAATTGATTCAGTTATGTTACTTCTACAGTTGAAGTACGACTGATGATTTGAATCATCGACTTTCAGGGTTTTTTCGGGTTTATTTTTTTCTCACGTCGCGCCCCCCCTGAAGAACTCTGGCGCCCCCCAGGGGGGGCGCGCCCCACAGTTTGAAAACCACTGGTTTAACCGCTTCTCTAATCCATCGTTGGTAGTTTCTAACTACAAACTACAAAGTTTCCTCCTTTGTCACCAAAACGGACCACAAACTCAACATCTGAAAGCTGACACAATGAAATAAATTAGCGCAGGGGTTGGCCGCAGGTGGTTTCTCTTGCAAATGGTTTGAAGGTAGCTAAATTAGACAACCTTCTCCCGAGAGGCATATCGTGCTGCACATCAACGAGTGGGGCCCGTGGTCTGGCCCAGATACTATCTGGATTTTAGACACCGGGTCTGTCTGTCTGTCTCTCAAACACACACACACACAGTACCGTAGGGCCAGTGTGTAGGTGCCGGGCTGTCTCTGGCTCTCTCTGATGAGGTAGCTGCCCTCGGCCTGGTTCAGTAGCTGGTCAGCATCCTCCCGGGAGACCATACCGTGGTACCTGGTAATATAGCACATATTACACAGAATCAATCAATCTCCCTCCCTCCCTCCAAACATAAAACATCCTCTTCTCTACAGTTGGGGTAGACATTAGTGGCACTTAAAGATCAGGGAGGATCAGAAAAGATATGTTTCGTGGCAGTTAAAATATTTAAGCCACTACAGTTTAGTAACTTTGATTCACTGGAGACATCACTTTTGTTCCAAATTTGTTCACTCCCATAGACAACGATAATTTAGTTTGATTTGAGCTGTGGGTGGAGGGTTTTATTGCAAAATGTAATATAATACAATCCTGTTTAATAACTCCAGACTAGACTAGGTATGGCTAGGTCGATTATGTAGTCTTCAGGGCCCATTGTCTTGGCAACTGGGACCTAGGGTGGTTTGACTATTGTTTTACATGACTAAAGACAACCCCCTCATCTACATGAGCCCTGGAGTTAGCATAGCGCTGCTGAGGACGGTGTTAGAACAGGTTTACATTACTGGGGGGAACAAAGAATACATAGAGAAATAAGAAAACTAACGTACTCTCTTCCGTAATATTTAGGCCGGTTGTCCACCTGAGGAGGAACACAACGCGGTAACAGTGTGAGATTGCAGACAAGAAAGGAGACATTTTAGGACAATATTTGATCATTTGACAGAGCAGACGGTGCAGCCACACTCTACTAACAATGTAGAAAAGGCCCACAAGTAACTCTGTGCTGCACACAAGTGTGAACATGCACTGGAGCACACGTGAGGAGGGACGGGGAAATATTGCACCGGCAAACACAGGAAAGGACTGAGCGCACAGAACATTCGGTTGTTTTCAGCACATCCGCTGGCCGGGCCAATAAATCGACAAAGACCCACCAAGGTGGGGCGAATATTAATTTACACGCCCTAGTATGTCTGAGTAGTGTGTAGGAGCAGATGTATATGCACATCCAATTGTTGGTGGGGCAACGTTACGCATGAATGAGGCCACGTCCACACAGAGGCGATTTTTTGGTGAAACCGCATAAGTCTTTTGCGTTTCGGCCGACCGTCCAGACGGAGCCGGCGAATCCGGTGCCCGAAACCGCACATTTCTGAAACCACCCTCGGAGGTGGTTTCAAATCTATCCGGACCTATGAGGTTTCGGGTTAGGATTTGTGTGGACTCCTAAAACGCAAACGATGACGTCATTAGCCCCCCACCAGCAGGGGGACGTCAGAGTTGCGTTGAATTTTTTATTTAACATTTTATTTGTATTATTTTTGTAGCTTGAAATAAAGCCCCTTGATCAATTGAATTACTAACTGTACATTAAAAAGTGTTTCTGCTCAATTTAAAAGGTTGCATCTCCTCGTGACTGAATATTTGTATACAGCGCGCAGGCTGTATACGCGCAGGCTTGATGTGCTCCACTTTTTTCTGTGGAGAACCAGCACCCTGAATATTTACTACAGCTCGATGCGGTTTCGCAATGACTCGTTTCGGAGATATTCCTGAACTGCATAAAACAAAATCGGATTGTTTTCGCCTGTTTTGGCTCTGTGTGGACGGGGCCTGAGCAGAGGGCGCACAAAATATACTGCTCCCAAGGTGTTTATTTTCACAGGCAACAACAATGGCAACGTACACGTGTGTGTGTGTGTGTGTGCGTGCGTGTGTACACAACGCCCCTCCATATTCAATATTGTATCTGAAAACACCTTCCCTTTCATTCATTCTGTCAACACTGGACACTCACATATCTCCTTGCTCAAACCCATGTACATCTAGAAATGGTTCCTTCAATATCTGGAAAAGTTAGCAAAAATAGCAGGCGGCTTGTGCCGCTCGAAATGGCTGTTATTTCAAATTGCACATTTTAATCTGATCGGTTAATCTGTATTAACCGGTTAATGAGGCTCGGTGGTCGGTCAAGAATATTTTACGTTTTCGCCATCCCTAATCTGTATGAACACAACTCATCACAGCATGTGCTCAATCGGGAACAGATGTGTACTTCCCCATCATTACCTTAACACTGGTGTGTTCCCTCAAAATAAGGTCATTCTGTCCCACAGAATAGGATGGGAACATAAGAGACCCGATGAATTCAATCAATAAGTCATTTCTACTTGGAATCGGGGAAATTCATTCATGCAATGATGCAAGCACTGAGACTCTTCGTTTCTGTCATACACTTGTAAAATACTCAAGCAGATCCAAATAATAGATCAAAGACTATAGCTGAATTCGGAATTGCATTTAATTGGTCACTCAAATTTAATAAAAGGTTAGAAAGTCACCTTATGTGGGAATCTCTTGGCACCTCACGATTCGATTCCGGTTATGAGGTCAATGATTGGATTCCAAAACGATTATCGATGCATCTCGAATTGATGCCATAATATTTTTACGTACATTTCCATGTGTGATTTTGAAAAATATGACCTCATAATTCATCTGCGTTTGCTACTCTGAGTTTGCTTATCATTTTATACTTTTTTGATGATCATTAAAGACATCAACAGATGAATTATCCAGTGTTTCCCCTATATGCATTCAGCAGCGGTGCACCACTGCTGCTGGATTGTTAGCTCCACTGCAACAAAAAAAAAGAAATTGCAAAAAAAAAAAGGTACCTCACAATTCAATTCAATTCGATTCTTTAGGTCTTCATTCGATTCGATATCGATTTGATATTGATCCAATTGCTTCGATATCGATTCAATAATACGTGCAGATGACAAAAATACCTAAATATTATTTAGAATTAACCATTTCAAAATGAATTAACCATTTTAACTAGCAAAAAAGGGAATACACCATTGTAGTATTGTTCTGAGCTAAACTTGCAGCATAAAAGTAATAATCATAACATAGACAAATGTAGAAGGGCATGTACATTTAGGCATACTTGCTTCTAGATTACAATGACTGAGCATGCTTTTTCTTTTTATGGAAATAAATCGATTTCAAAAAAGTTCTGAATCTAAATTGAATCGAGAACAAATAAATTGCAGTACATTGATGAATCGATATTTTTACCCAGCCCTAGTTGCTAGGTTACCAACTCACAGCACCACTGCTACAAAAAAATCTAGGGGAAAAACTGAATTACTTTATCTAATATTTTATCAGAGAAAAAGCTTTTGTCACAAATATGACTTTCTATGAAGAATACAATAATCAATGCAGCTTGCATTACAACACAATATAGAAGTATGTACAAAATAAAACAGATTCAGTTTTCTTTTCTTTCTAATCTTTCTATTCTGTTATTAAAGAAAAGCTGCTCTTAGTCAATTAGAAGGAGTTCTTGTGTCTGGCTGTGAGTTTGCAGGCATGATATGCGTAGGCTAAATCGCAATCGTGTCAAGACAAATCAGATTAGCCAATACACACTGAAATAGATTAGCCAATACAAGATAAATTAAATAATTTTAAAATTACAAAAATTATCCCACTCTGGCAAACAGAAGGTTGCAGCAGGCGAACAAATATAATTATTCTTTATTCTTTTTATTATTGAAATTCTGATTATTAATGATTATCGAGACGGAATCGTTCTAGAAAGAATCACGATTCATCGAAGAATTTATAATTTTTCCCACCCCTTTATCCAGCCTATAGAATTGATTTGATGCCAAAGACACCTTTCACACATCTCCTCGTTAGTATAGTGGTCAGTATCCCCGCCTGACACGCGGGAGACCGGGGTTCAAATTCCCGACGGGGAGAGTCACATTTTTCCAGCCAGTCTCCCCGACATTGAAATATATCAAAGGTATTCCAAGCCCCTTAGTACTTGACACAAAAAAGCTATTCATTCTGTAAAACAAAATCATACAGAGTACTCCAGAAATGTCTACTATGAGGGTTTCACCGGATAGATACAATATTTAGGATAAAACAAATTCAAAGTCGCTGTGCCTGAACTGCACGCGACCGCACAAACCAAACATGACCTCCTCACGGCCCTGCATGTTTCCTACAGCGGTTTGTCGCGTATCTCTGATGTTTTAAAGCACCACACGGCGAGTGAGAGAATCAGCCAGTCATGACAAATGTTTGGCCTGACCCAGATCTTTTACAGCCAGCATTTATTTTGATGAGCAAATAACCACCACATTATCCGTTTATTTCCACTATTTAGAAATCATACACTGTATCAGTTTGGAGCCAGAGGTTTGAGTGCATGTTCACATACATGTGTGTGCATGCTTACATACGTGCGTGTGCAAGTGTGTGCCTGTTCACATGCATATGTGTGCCTGTTCATATTAGGGATGTGCATTTAAAGGCATATCAATATTTGAATATTCGCGAAAAAAAAGAAAAAAGTGTAACGCAAATCCAAATTGTTCAATTTATTGGGCATTTTAGAAGGAAATAAACACTGGAAATCAGTAATGTGAATCGAAACGAGTTTAAACTAAACCATTGTTTTTGACAAAAATATGTAGTATTGCATACTTAAAGGAGACATATTATGGTGTTTTCTCAACAAGTAAACATAGTATTTGAGTTCCAGAAAAAAGCTGTCAGACTGAACCACAGCATGGGGGAGGAGGGATGGTTGCCGTCTGCGGACTCCTGGAGCTCTATGTATTATAATTAGGGGTGTGACGATACACTCAGCTCACGAGACGAGACACGATTTTCGGTTCACGAGAACGAGACGAGACGAGATTTTAAGAAAACGACAATGACAAAATATATGACTGGACCAACAGACTTTTATTTAACCGAGTTGCACATGCATTTTAAAATGTTTTATTATAACTCTTAACATTCATGAAATTGAAACTAAAACTAAAATGTATAAGTAAAATAAATTAAATTAAATAATTCTCTTTTTTTTCAAGTGCAAACAATATTATGTGCAAAACCAAATCAAAGTTCTACTCCATCAATACAGAGTGCAAATAGTGCAAACACAGTCCGACCAAGTATGTCACTGACAACTTGGTATTGTCCGTGTCTTATCAGTCACTCTACTGCCATTCATCATTTCCGCCAGGTACCCAAAATGCTGCCAAACAAATCATTTAAAAGTGGCGCGGGCATCTTCCACGTTAATACGGGTATTTTCCGATGTCATTCTGGCTGCCTATGGCTGCTTCCCCTGCTTCCCCTCCTTCTCCTCCTCCTTCTCCTTCGTTAGGTTCTGGCAGGCTTGACATAGCAAAGGCGCATTACTGCCCCTACAGGCCACAAATAGAAGTTTGGATAGCTCACAAATCTCGCGAGACCGATTTTTAACCGAGGGGGCGCCGAAACTGACTCACTCGTTTGGTAGATGTAGGCGGGGTACTTTCAGAAATGCATATCTCACTCAAAAAAATCATGTACAGACTTTTTTCTAAGTTTGCATGCGTGTGGGAGCACCAGAGACCCAAAACAACACCAAATCCCAGGAAAAGT
The DNA here is from genome assembly GCF_031168955.1 of Gadus macrocephalus. Classification (NCBI taxonomy): domain Eukaryota; kingdom Metazoa; phylum Chordata; class Actinopteri; order Gadiformes; family Gadidae; genus Gadus; species Gadus macrocephalus. The sequence continues at coordinate 23,519,117 of NC_082385.1, forward strand.
GTAGTTTTCATAGTTTTTTTCATAGTTTTCATAATATGTCCCCTTTAAGGCAGAAACTGAAATTTGATCAAAATTATTTTAAAAGGCACAAACTCAATAGATTAAAGTAACTGAAGCAAAAGAGCAAACAGCTTGGATATCAACAGAACTCCACTTGCAGCGCATGGGCCTGCCTCGCATTACGCATGATGTGCATTGAACAGAACAAGCAACAAAAATATCTTATGTGTAAGACGGAAATACAGTATGTCGAAAACATTTCCAGTTAACGTAACACATAAAGGCCTGATTCCACCGGACGCGTTACGGCAGCGTTACGGCTGCGGCACGTCTTGGCCGCGGTCACCGCAGCAGATAGGTTCCACTCTAATCAATGAGACCATTTCCACAGGGCGCGGCTGCGTAAGGTCTCAGCAGCGTCCCAGGAGCGGCTCGCCGTGCCGCAGCACTATCATTCCGTAGCATTTCTATTTTTGCTGCAAGCCGTTGCTGAACCGCGTAAATTTCAACAGAGCAGATCGAGCAGGGCAGGAAGTGAAAAAGTAAAAGCCATAGAGCATCCGGTCAATTTTCTAAATAAAACACAATACTCAGCTCATGTAGCCTATCACAACTTCACATCAACATTATTACGTCATGACCGGTGGCACCAGGTCAGCAGTCAATCAATCAAAGGGTCTCAAATCATCCTTTTTATAAGAACAATGTCAGAAAGGACAAAGCCTGGCATTTAATTGCGGTAGTTTTGGGAGTGGAAGGTGAGTACATTAGGTTTAGGATTATCGCGTGATATCGTGATCTCGCGTGAATACGGCTGGCTCGCAAGGCAGCGCTGCGCTGCCGTAACGTGCCCGGTGGAAATGCAAGCAGGGCAGAGTCGCAGCCGTTCCGTGCCGCAGCCATAACTGTGTGTTCACACCAAACGCGAAAATATCTGCTCCAGCTAAAGTCGAATACCCGCGTCATTTCGAATAATGGATTATCAGTGCCCATCCCTAGTTCCAGCGGTGGGCCGTGTATTTCACACCTAGGCCTTCACTGGTGTCCTACATGAATTAATCCACCTCTTAATGCCATCATTATGACTCCACGGCTATAGAAACCATCAATATTACACAGAAATTAGGGATGGGCGATATGGCCTAAAATCCATATTGCGATATACATGCAACCTATTACGATAACGATATATATCACGATATATAAATCATAATAGAACCATTTCAGAACAGGTTACATAGACTCTAAGGAAAGCTAAACTGCTAAATGTATGTCGTTTTGAGAACATTTATTGTGCAAAACTAATCATACAACATAATGTTGTAGCTGCAGAGACTTTAAAAAAGAAAAAATATTCTGTGTAATGACGTATACTTCTCTTAATGAAATAAAAATTGGTGGTGTCTTGTTAATAAAGAAACGGATACTGTGAATTAGGGAAATACGTCCAGTATTAGGCATGGCTATTTTAAATAAAGAAAAATCTTCCAAGTGTGTGCACAGATACTTGCTATTAAAACATAAAACAATAAGTGGAAAATGAACGCATATAATTTTGAAATGAACATGAAATGAGAGCAATCACCAGCTCCTCCGTTTCGCTTTCAGCCATATTTACTTAGATGACGATGATGCGTTGAAGCCGGTTGGAGCTCATGGCTCTTTACATTCCGCGGACGATGCGTTGCAGCCGGTTGCAGCTCGTGGCTCTTTAAATTCCGCGGGTCGTGGACGATGCGTTGCAGCCGGTTGCAGCTCGTGGCTCTTTAAATTTCGCGTGTCGCGGATGATGCGATGCAGCTGGTTGCAGCTCGTGGCTCTTTTTAAAATTCGTGGGTCGCGGACGATGCGTTGCAGACGGTTGCAGCTCGTGGCTCTTTATATTTCGCGAGTCATGGATAGATCGCGTCAAACATACATTATCGCGATTGAGCAATATAACTAAAATCTCTATCGTAGGCCATTTTTTATCGTTTATATCGTTTATATCGCGCATTCCTAACAGAAATGCAGTATAACAGGGCGTTGCATCACAGACAGGTATCTCATGTAGCAAGAAAGGATGCCATTACTAAAGCAAGAAACCCACTTAGCACCATTCAACAAATCTATTTTCACTGTAGCCACAGCTGCCATACATACATCATCGATAGCAGAAACATCAGTATTAACCTAATTAAATGACAAAAATATTAAAACGTTTAAATAAAATGCATTATTCACCAAAACTACTGATTATTTGTACGCAAAGTCCATCCTCCTTTCTTTCCACAAGAAGAGTTTGATTACTCAGTTGTACAGTTTATCTGTGTGTTTCAGTTCCAAACAATAAGTCCCTTTCTATCGCCAGGGAGGCTAATGCTGAAAGTCGAGTCTGTCCAGTCGTGTTTCTGGAGTAAGTTTTAATTCGCTTCAGGGAATCGCTTTATTTATTTATTATTCGCTTTATTTTAGTTTGTGCCGGTAGCTATAGATGCTTTGATAGTGCTTAGGCCCGCAGAGAAGGCCTTGTTGGCCCTGACAGCCCACCACTGCCTAATTCATATGAATGCTTGTGCCTGTTCACATACACGTGTGTGCCTGACTGTTCACATGCATGTTCGTGCTCACTGTGGATCTCACCTCACAGATGCACGTGAGTCTTCGTGGGTGTGGCGCCTCCTGCTGGAGCTGGTACACTAAGACATGGAAATAATCTGATTTATTTTCAGCTCACTTTACTATATCATTTTTGTTTGGTGCAGTCAAAAGAAAATACACAAAATACAACTGTACAAGGGTATGAAATAGATGTTAAAGATACTCAGCGAGCACATCATCGACAGGTGTCCCAATACGACTCACAATAATAAATTATTAATGAGCTTCAAAAATAGCAAGAGATAAACGGATACAGTGAAATGCATTATGGGAAGGGATTTTGTTTTCACCACGAATACTTCACAAGTTGCAATGATTGAAGCAGACAAATTGAATGTACTTATGGGCTGAAAATATCTATACTAATTATGTCGACTCATTCTCATTGAGAATCAGCCATTATCGTGCATGGAATTATATAGTTAGTAAGGGCCTAAATAGCCTTTTATATGGGAAGATATTCAGTTAGTATCTAGTTAACTTTTTGCTCTACTTGTATGCCCTGGTTCAGCCCTTTTGCAATGTCCTATATGAAAAGCAGTTAATAAATACGTATAATTAATTGTTATTATTGATTAAAAAGAGAAGTAGTAAACGTATGCAGTCAACTGTACTCACAGTAGGACTTCCAGACTGGTGGTCTGTATTCATCATGATCTGAAAAAAACAGAAAGGCATTATTGTTTCCCCACAATGTGTGCCTGTCTTCACCCCCGTTCTGCCTTGTGGCCTAGGCTGGGTAGGTTACAGGGTTTTATATTAGGTGGTGGAGGTTTGTTTTTTGTCTGTGTATATCAGAATCTATTTTGCTGTGGTAAAGGAAAGAATAAATCTGAAATCTGACAACCGTGGCCTTCGGGAGAAGAAAGGTAAATTGAGACATGCAATACATGGCTGAAACTTTGCCTGGAAATAGAAAACAATAATTGGGTCCTTCAAAAAACATATTACAGGAAATGCTGGCTTTGTTTACACAAGCCTAGAAACTATGAATGGGCTGCTTATTATCCTTGGCCTTGCAGCCCGTACCTCCTGAGTAAAGAGGGCTGGATGTACGGCACAGTTACACTAATACAGCACTTCCTGCCCAGACTGGCATGTCTTCCAACTTCATTGTGTCTTCCGAATATCCAACCCTTCTGGGCAAAGGTTGAAACACACACACACACACACACACACACACACACACACACACACACACACACACACACACACACACACACACACACACACACACACACACACACACACACACACACACACACACACACACACACACATCCTACCTCAACCTAACTAGCACAGTATTGACTTTAATTTGCCAACATATAAACAAAAAGATAGTGGTCTGAAACAGGCGGACTCAGACCATCCACCCAAAAAACGCGCTTACCAAAGACATTCAGGGCCATCTTGATGCTGTGATACGATGACAGCGAAGAGTAGTTTAGAGACGCCAGTTCACCACAAAGTACAGGGTTGATTATCGAGTCCAAAACCTAGGAACGACACAAGGTAAAGGGTTGATTATTGAGACCCAAACCTAGGAAAGACACAAGGTAAATGGTTGGTTATCGAGACAAAAACCTAAGAAAGACACAAGGTAAATGGTTGGTTATCGGGTCCAGGACCTAGGAAAGACACAAGGTAAAGGGATGGTTATCGGGTCCAGAACCAAGGAAAGACACGAGGTTCGGGTACAGTCACCAACTACTCGCTGTGGCTGTAACGTGTTTGCAACGTGCTTATACACAGAATGAAACGCGAGAAATGACTTCAAGACCAAGTTTAACATCAGGAGACGTGATGGGAAAGGCGATAGCGGAATTGATTTTCAGAAACCAACTACTTTCGCTCATCACATCACGTCTTTGGTAAATAAAAAAACAGGCAACATCATCGTTACAAATGGTTCAAAAAAGGATTAAGCGATGAAACTCACTAGTTTGTCCCGGCATGTGAACAACGTATAGTGTATTATCCTAAAGTTTGAATGACCATTTGAGATGATGTTGTCCCTCAGTAATTAGCTAACGTTAGCTCATCTTGCTCAAGCAGCAGTGTTGCCAGATTGGTCCAGATTTCCCGCTCAATCTGGCAACGCTGTCTGCAGCCAGAAATCTGGCAACACTGTCACACACTCCCATCCATTCCCATAGATATATATATTAACTAATATATATATATATATATATGTATATATGTATATATGTATGTATATATGTATATATATATATATATATATATATATATATATATGTATATATATATATATATATATATATATATATATATGTCCATTCCTACCGACGCCATCTTGATGCTTGGTCACGTGAACAGCGGCGGTCTCTTTCCCAGCTCACGCCCCACGGTGTTGGATGGCAACTATGGCAACCGGGGCTATTTGGATTTGGAGCGGGAAGTGATACTGGTTAATCAGGATTCAGTTGGTGGTTGTGTCATTAAATTGTTGAAATTGTTGAAATCCTTTATAAACCTAGTGTGGAAATCAGTGGCCGGTTAGCTCAGTTGGTTAGAGCGTCGTGCTAATAACGCGAAGGTCGCGGGTTCGATACCCGTACTGGCCATACTCTTTTATATTATTTGTTTCCATTTTCAGTCAGTCGCTACAACAGCATAACAATATCGAAACCACATGTTTATGGTCGTGTGGGAAGGCTGGTCTGTATTGACTCTTGTGTCACAGTAAGTGTAACATACCAGAGCGATTGCCACCACCACTAGCCAGTAGCCACCCCTTGTGCATTCAAATTATATACAAAAAACATATTTATTTTATGTAATTTGCCCAGCATTTTTGCAGAATCAACCGTGGCTGGTACTACAACTGGACAGGACACTACACCTAAAACTTTACTACACCGCATTACTTATAATAAACGTATTACCACTGTATTCGTTTCTCTTATTATAACTTACTTTATTGTTTTGTTATAATTTATTATTGTTATCTATGCTGCTACTTATTTTTTTACTTATTTTTTGCATATTTTTATTTTTACTTATCTTTATTTACTTTGAATTGTAGTGTAGTTGCTGCTGTGTGGCTGTTGAGGAACCAAGCCTAATAATTTTACTCTTGTGTATTTGTACAATATGATGTAATAAAAGTTGTGCATTGTGCATTCATATGATGGCATCTCACCCAGCTCACCCAAGGTGGCGCTCTTCACTTCTTTTTCCCACCCGATCACCAGCCACTGTGCCCTACCTCCGGGATCCCTAGCGTTAAGGGAGCCGCATTGCTTTTTTTATTGTCTCAATCCCCGTACACACGGTTTCCCTTTAAATTGGCTTCAGTGTAGATAAGAGGCGCGACCCACACACGCTGATCCTCCTCGGCCATGGCTTCTTCCTTTTCCGTGCAGACGCCACGTCCTACCTGAGAAGAACACCCTAAGATCTGGCTTGGATTGTTACCGAATCAACTTGTAGGATTGTAAAGGGGAGAGAATTACAACACCGTACGTGTGGGACGATCTGCAGAGATCCGGACGGAGAGGGGGGTAAGGAAACCGAGCTATCCGGATTAGAGAGCGAGTCAATGGTGGTTGAATGATGCATGATTTTAATGGTTTAAAGTGCTGCTATCGTATTGTCCTACTGTTTTCCGACAGCCCTCTTTCTCCCATGGGACTGAGACGATTTCAAGGCACGTATGTGTGTGAGGTGAAACTGAAGCCTCAATGCAAAACCTTTTTTTAATCGCCTTTGTGCGTTGGTTTTTAGTTAGTTATGCACGACGTCAGCCCACACCGGTCAGATAGCCTGCTACATTCAAGAATGGGATTGATTTAGACACATATCTGTTTCACCACATGGTATGGAATATCTGTGATCTTGTTTTTACTTGGAAACACAACTTTTATATTGTGATACCCTGCTTACTGCCTTCCCCTACGCAGCCACCGGGTTTGTTCTGTGCGTGTGTCTTTAACCCACTGACATCCCTTCACTCCGACCCGAAAGGATTAATCTAAGGTTAACCTACATTCAGTCAGCTTGCTTTGAGCTACGCACTGTTTGGCAACGTATCCCTGCATTGGTTACTTATGTATGATATCCCCCTTGCTTGTAATTTATGTCTATGTGCGTATGTTTGCAGTCACTCAGGTTTAAAGTGACTTATTGTTGTCGATTCTGCAGTCAGAGGGCCTAGGCCTATATCTCTAAACTTTCACTCTATCCAAGGTGTTGGGGTTGAGTGCATAGGAGTCCACTACAGGGGACAACAGATGACAAACCAGTCTTTATTCATGGTTTCCTTTTGTGTGGCTCTGTTATTGATCCTCAGTGAAGGGGAAAGCCCCTATGGCCAGTCCCCCCTCCTCCACAGGTCAGAAGGAAGGGGTCACCCAGGGCCCCTCCACCCATTTACCAGATGGAGAAGGATTGTGTTTTGGTGCCTTGCCCAGGGACACTTAAACAGACCAGAACATGAGGAACAGTGGGTGGGCTGCCGCTGATTAGTTGCTTCCCGGTGTAATCCATTGATGTGTTGATACATTAAATGCATGTAGCTGTTGTCATCAATAGGATGGCCCTTAACAGGCCTCGTCCTCAGTCTGCCTCTTCTTCAAGGACACACACAAGCGCGCGCACACACAAGCACGTACGCACACAAACCCAGGCGTTCCCTTGACACAGTGTATTAATACAAATGTTTTTTGAGCCGAGTGTGTTACCTTGATAAAAATAGTAGTCAGCATATCTTTTGCTGATTATGTCATGGCCTCTTGCTTTTGCTGTTTCAGTGACATGCCCTCTTTCTGTTCAATGTAGAATAACAAAATTTGGAAATATTTCGACATGGTAAAAGAAAATAATCTTTTTTTTGTTTTTTTGTGTTGTGCCTTCTTGATTCTCCAGACATAATGACTGAAAACACATCTCATGCATAAGCTGTGTGTACAAAAAACATATATTCATGCCCACGGTTCTCTCAGCTATCTGTGCGCCACACACCACACACACACACACACACACACACACACACACACACACACGTGCATCCTCTTCTCATGCACTGAACCCCCCCTCCCCCCGCCTCTCCATTGCTAAAAATCTTGGGAAACATTCAGGCAAACAGGCACTTCAAAGCCCTATTGAGAACCCTCAGTCCCCCAGAATTAGAAGTACACTCCCACAGTCGCTTCCTTTGTGCCTCTGTGACCGCCTTGCTCGCTGGTCCTCTTGGTCTCTTTCTCTCTCTGTCTCTGTTTCTCGCCCTCTCGATCCCCCGGCCCCTACAGAAGAGGAGGCCATGGAAGTTTGGCTCTCTACTTCTCGTTGGGAGAAGAAAAGCCTGGCGTTCATGTGGGTCTGGACTCTGTTTATAGTTGCCAAAACCACTGATAGAAAAGAGAGGAGAGGAGGACGGGAGGGTTTGGACCCTCCATTCAAACAGCGTGTGCGTGCGTGTGTGTGTGAGCACAGACAGCCCAATCAATATTTGACTAGAAAAGCTCCTTTTCCTCCTTGCTGGATTCATTTAATAATGGAAGAAATGGCTGCATTGTCAGATCTTTGATTTTTTTTTAGACGACGCACTTGAAATATTAAGATTTTTTCCGTGTCAGTACACGACGGGAGAACACCTTGATATTATACATTTGACCTCATGCTCCCAGCAGCACTCTGGAGATCTGTAGACAGAGGGGGCTTTCAGGCTCCAGGAATCCACACGTCTGGTGTGAATTTGTGTTGTTCTGGGGGTTAATGGAACATCTTGGGTGATCTGTCCTCCTCCCTGTTTAGGCATCACACCAAGCAGTTCCTGCTTTTGAACGCTTGTTGGGATCGAGTAATAAGCATGCTATCGATGCATTGTAATGTAAACTATGTTCTGGGAACACAATTTCAAGCACCGAAAAATAACATTAATTAATTTATGATTGATTAGTTTGGGACTGATGCAGAGGATGCTAATCTCCGGCCCCTGGCCCTAGGGGGGGCCCATCACATGGATCACCGCGACAGATATGATAAAAATCATATAGAAGAAAAAGTAGCTGAGGAGGTAGAGCGGGTTTGACTTGTAACCTCTAGGTTGCTAGTTTGATCCCCGGCTCCTCCTATCTGAGTGTCGAGGTGTCCCTGAGCAAAACACCTCACCCTAACTGCCCCCGTTGAGCTGGCTGTATACGCCTCGTGCCCACTGCATCCGTCCATTGACTGATCCCCATTGAGTTTAAATGGGGACGGATGCGCAATGCATTGTGGATCCGTGGGCTCCGTTGGAGCCTTCGGCTCCATCAAAAAGTTGAAAAATGAACTTTTTCGGCAGCGACGGGTCCGTCATCCAATCAGATTGCGTATGCAAATTTAAGCACTGAGACACTACTCGGGCTCTGATGGTGCGTTTCGACCCTGGAAAGCTCCCCCATCCGTCAGCCACGCCTTCCGACGTCAATTGACTGACGGTGCAGTGGGCACGAGGCATCGCTTTAGATAAAATTGGCTGCTGAATGTAAATGTAACGCCTCATGCCCACTGCACCGTCAGTCAAAGGACTCAGAAGGCGTGGCTGACGGATGGGGGAGGTTTCCAGGGTCGTCAGAGTCTGAGTAGTGTCACAGTGCTTAAATTTGCATACGTGATCTGATTGGATGACGGATCCGTCACTGCCGAAAAAGTTTGACATTTTTAAACTTTTTGACGGAGCCTTCAGCGCACGGATCCACAATGCATTGCGCGTCCGTCCCCATTCATAGTCAATGGGGATCTGTCCAGGACCGAGGCAGTGGGCACGAAGCGTTAAGGCCCATTCACACCCTACGGTAAATACGGATACGGACCGTTTCGTCCGGTCCCGGAGGTGTTTCGTCCGTCAATGGGTCCGTCGCCTCTGAGCTTACGAATCCGGAGTGCTCCGGGAGAAACGAAGCAATACCACCGGAAATCGAGGCGGCAGTATAGAGTCAAAAGTCAGACCATTCGCGAAAATAGATAGAGTAGTATAATATCTGATATGTTTTATATTTATATTATACTATATACCTGACCTTTCAATTTTATTGATCCCCTGCTTTGGCAATGAGTGACGAGAATGAGGGTCATTTAACAACATTTTGAGGAGATAATCTGCGGGTTGGTGAGGGGTGTCACATGCCACCACCGCCTAGGGCTACACTTTTTGCAAATTTTTTGCCGATTACGGATGACACAAAGCAAAATCATCTCTACAGATGTCATGTTTGCGATTGTCGATGGATTGATCTCCGACTGATCCCCATTGATCTCCGGATCCGGACGAAATTCGTCCGTCGCCCCAAAACGTTGCCTCCAGAACTACCCTTCATACCTCTGTCTGGTTTCAGCGTTGTTATGGATGTTGCGCAATAAATCCTCTAGAGGGCACTGACTGTCGTTTCACAAATTAACGACCCATTGAAGGACGAAACACCTCCGGGACCGGACGAAATGGTCCGTATCCGTATTTACCGTAGGGTGTGAATGGGCCTTTACAAGTTGCTGGTGTTCCCCGTCGGATGATGGACCTGCTGGAAAATCTCCCGTGTTCAGGGGTTGACGCTAACGGTTGCCCGCTTGCCCGGGGCAACTAAAAATAATACTTTGGCTGAGATGATTTCTGGTTGTGTGCATTTTTTTTAGGGTTTGTTCATATAAAAGCTATTTAAGAGTTACTAAAAACTGTAGAACAACCATTTTCTTCTGCAAAATCACACAAAATGGATATATTTGCAATTGATCAGCGCGCTGTGTTCTCTTCTCTCGGAGAGCAAGTTAAAGGTTGGGTATGGAATTCTCTTTTTTGGCCATTTTTGCAAAATTACTTGAAATCCTTATTATAACCCACTTACAGCCACTGAGTTAGAAGTACTGACATAAAAATTAAACAAGTCAATCATCTGTGGATCGAAAAGCTCTAGCCAATGATTTCCAGAACCACCGAGTGGCATTGGACAGTAAGTACGTCAATCAAACGGTCGTACTGCACTCTCCCTCGCGTGACCCCTTCGTGCACGTACTCCAAGCTCGTGACCCAGAGCAAGCTTCTGTTTGTTGTTATCCTGCGGTAGCTATTGGAGCTAGCTAACTAGCTAATGGCTCGCTCTCGCGCTTCTGTGTTCGCGTGCGTCCAGGACTTGGAATGGGTGGAGTCAGCATTGAAGGAGATGGGGTAGGACCATTTGAGTTGTGTGTTTTCAAAATATGCTGGCGTTTCGCAAATCCCATACCCAACCTTTAACAGACAGCGCGAACATAGCCCCGCCTCCTGTCACTCACTCGCAGTGTGGTCTCTGGTAGGGCGGCAACAACGAATCGATAAAATCGATAAAAATCGATTACTAAATGCGTTGGCAACGATTGGCAACGAATTTGGTCGTCGATTCGTTGTGTCGCACGATTAATAAGTTACTCATAGGCGCAGCACTGTTTACAGCCAGCCGCCGACAGGTTGGTTCATGGTTCATGCACGCCCACAGCGAGCTTTAGTGTGAGCGACCACAGCTTGTATTTTGGTCATATCTTAAAACTGGACTGTAGGCCTACATAAAAGTGTTGGACCTTCATTGTCTTTGGGTTAAAAAACTCCTTCAACTCAGTATCCGTCTAGTCCAACCGAAAACTCTGTCAGCTGCTGCTGCTGTAGACGTTGTGCAGACGGGCTCAGAGTCGGCACCGCGTGCATCAACAGTCATTCAAAGCAGCGGTAGTAATCACGCAACCGGACGGTGTAGAAAGTCCCGTCAGTTAAAAATAGTAATGCAGTTTTTAAATCCATGTTAAAATCGGCAGGATATAGAGCTAGTTAGCTTAAAAACTAACCAATGGTCACAAACAATGTCAAATGTGATGTGTTCAGGTCGGCTCAGTAATATGATTGATGCGTTCAAATGCAACAGAAAAATAATAATAATAATAATTGAGATTTTGGTGAAAACTTGTTTTCCCAGTAATATAAAATAGATAGTAAAGATAAAATTATGACCTGTTTAATGTCCTATCTTGAACTATCATCTTATCAGCAATTAAAGCAATATTACAAGTTCTATTTCAAGGAGTCTCGAAAATGGTATCAATAGGTTCGACCGGTTAACCATGGACATCCCTTATATACATATAAAAGTATATCATACATTGTATGTTTTTTTTGTGTTATCCCAGTTATGTTTTTAATTTTTTTTTTTTTTTAATATTACTTTTAATAGTTCCGGGACGTTGGAGCAATAACCTGGTGTTTTTACACTTCAGTCTGCACTGTGAATTGGAAGTAATGTTCAGTTTTTTAATAAAGATGCGGCAATTCCAAATGTTTCTTTTTTTTATCCGATTCATCGATTAATCGAAAAAAATAATCGACAGATTAATCGATTATTAAAATAATCGTTAGTTGCAGCCCTAGTCTCTGGCTGTGATTCGGCGGTGCACTAGGCCTAAATTTATTTTTTATTTGGTTCCGGTTTCCGACCGAATTTTCCGAAAACAACCTACCTATCATTCGCTGCCGCTGGAAAAAATAAAATAAAATAAATTCCCTACCTACCCATGACCTCAACTGACAACCAACAGGAAGCAAATTTTTTTTTTTTAGGCCCTAGTCTTAATCATGGTCTCAATGCTCTGTGTGACGGTGTTGGCTAAAGGTTAGCCAACACAGCTAGCATCTCAAGTGCAGCGCCGCCGCAACCCGTTTAGGTAGAGAAGGTAGACGGAGTGGTGATGGAGGACTGCGGTTTGGAAGTACTTTAGATTAAAGCAAATTACCAAGGAAAGTCAAAAGAACAAGGTTTTGGGTTTCATAACTGTGCACATGCACAGCAATAGCGATCTTTTTCACGAAATTGGACCTGCACAAACTATGAATGCTGAGCCTCCACTGATTCCGACAATCTAACCATATCATTCTGGGACTAGAACTCGCAAATATCAACTTAAGAAGAAACTTCCCCTTTTCTTTTAACAACCAAAAATAAATTGTACCTTTGTGATTTTTGTCCACCAAGTTGAATCTGATCTCATTAAACCACCATAAACAGATAATCCAGCGGCCAAATTTTGCAACTAAATTTGGTGTTTACAATAAATTACTAAGAGAAGGTTTCTTAGGAAAAAGATAAATTGCCTTCAATCAGAACACATGTTCTTTAGCGCAATCTAGTGGCCATACGTGTATTTGCGAATGTTTGGCATTGTTTGTCATTCGATTATATTTGCCCTGAACTTTATATAGAGGTATCAAGTGACAAAATGGTAAGATATCTATCTAATTGGGTCTCATAGAACGACAGTACCAACTGATAATGACCACAACTGATAATTATTTCAGGTGGAACTTAATCTTCCACTTATGCCGTAAAGTAGTATCCACATTGATCCACACTTGCACAACATTCTTTCTATTGGCACCAAGATGTAACATTATAGCCCTAGCAGTTTTGAAGATGTACTCTATTTACTTTGGTTACGTTCTTTTTTGAAAAAAACTGTTTTCCCCTGGTATCGAAAATGGAATAGAATATCAATATTTTTCCAGGTATAGTATCGAAGTTAGAAAATCCAATTTCGTGACAACACTACTGTAAACGCAATTGCAATTATTTAGTTAGACTTACAAGAAACGTGAAAGGTAAAAAATACATATCAGAACTTATTTGAAATCGATTATTTCCATAAAAAAATAAAAGAAGCATATGTCAATGTCAATTTTATTTATATAGCGCATTTACAGACGGCTTAGCTGCACCAAAGTGCTTTACAGTAAAGTGCAATATTGCAGGAAGGCACAAAAACAACAAACAATAATAAATAAGAAGTGCAATAAAAGATAACATTTAAAAAATATATATATTTTATTTAAAAAATAGCCTACTCAGTCAATGTAATCTAGAAGCGAGTATGCCTAAATGTACATGCCACAATGTACTATCAATGTACTTTTATGCTGCAAGTTCAGCTCAGGAACAATACTATACAATGGTGTATTCCCTTTTTGCTAGTTAAAGCACAATGAAATGGTTAATTCTAAATAATATTTAGATATTTTTGTCATCTGCACGTATTATTGAATCGATTTCGAAGCAATTGGTTCAATATCGAATCGATATCGAATGAAGACCTAAAGAATCGAATTTAATTGAATTGTGAGGTACCTGGCAATACCTAGTCCTAGAAAGCATGCAGGTCTACACATAGCTTTTTTTTCTTTTTTTTTTCTCTATTTGGTAAATAAGTAAACAAAGAAGTTTGTTATTTTTTAAACATGTACATATGTGGAAGCTAACATTCAGCTTCAGTCTGAGCTAGGATGAGTTTTCTGATTTTCCCAAAATTAGGCCAGGTGCCTGGCAAAAAGAGGCCCGTTCACGATTCTGATTATTAATTGGGCAAGTGAACATTACATTCGGGCAAGGCAAACATGACCTGTACTTTCCTGATGTGCAAGTGCTTTTGAAACCTTAGTGTCAACCCCTGCATGTTCATGTTATTTTTTTAATGTATCTTCCCTTTCAGGAACCCTGCCCTTAATAAGCAGACCACAGACTCTCAGAAGCCCAAAACTAGCCCTATCACACTATTTGTCGGGAAAAAACACTGTAAACCAGACGCACTACCTGCACTAGAGCTGTCCCAAACGATTATTTCTCAAACGATTAATCTAGCGATTGTTTTTTCGATTAGTCGACTAATCTAACGACTAATTTTACGATTAATCTAACGATTATTTTTTTTCAGTTACCGATTATTTCACATTACTTCATCAATGTGACTTTTCAACATGCCACTTTTTTGTGCAATAACATTGTGCAAACAAGGCACTTAAATTGTGAAAACTGCAAAATAGTACATTTTGATGCCATATGTAGTATCTAACAAATGAACAAAATAAGTCAATCAGGAGGAATATACCAAAAAATGAAAATACTGTTCTACTCCTTCCTCCCTCTCTCATTGTGCAAACTGAAAAATAATGCACTGCCACCTCAGAGACCCAACTTCGAAAAGGATTTATGTAATTTAAATTGTCAACTTGTAGTGTGTGTTTACTACTTAGAACTTGTTGTTAGATCGTGGAATTTCGACAGTCAACAGCTAGACTAGAACTACATAACATGACAAAAGTTCTCTTACTACTTAGAACTGGTTGCTAGATCGTGGAATTTCGACAGTCAACAGCTAGACTAGTACTACATACATAACATGACAAAAGTTCTCTTTTCACCAGAGTATAAAATCCGAACCCGACAAAGTCTATTCATAATATTGTAATGACCACGGAAGAGGCAGTGAATGAAGTGATTAGACAGCTTATTAGATACCTAATAAACCGTTGGAACACGCAAGACCGGTCACCATAACAACGCTGGTAAACAAACCCTCGGAGCTCGGCTTGGGGGGAGAAGGCGACGCGCCGACGCAAATTATTCATGTCGACGAATTTTTGAAGTCGACCACGTCGACTAGTCGTCCCAGCTCTAATCTGCACCCATACAAATAATCATTGCAAGGCTGGTCGAAATCTTTAGCCTGTGACGATATACCAAAGAAAATACATGTTATTTTTTAGTCTTTGGTGAGAGTTGATGTCTCATGGACTGGGCTCGTTAGGGTGGGGTTAACTCAGCCAAGTAATGTTCCATAGGCTGGATGTCTAAATTATAATTATATTATTTGTGGCTTGCCATTGTATAACTGGGCAATTTTATCTTAAATGTAGTTAATTGGTTGGCTGTTGTGCCCGTACTATGTCATCTGTCTTGTTTCAAAGTGACAAAGGCTGTTAATTGTTTTCTCATTTCTTTCTTTCCATTAAGTAAAAAGGATAAGCTACCATTTATTTGTTAAATCATTGCATGTCAGTTCTGTTCTGCGTTCAATGCCCTTGGGGGGCTTTTTGTTTAACTTGCACATGTCTCCTTACCTAATGATGCCAACCTCTCTTCGCAACCGCCAATTATTTTTGATCGACGTGTCCATTTGGTTTCTACGAATTAACGAAGTGGACACCTTCACACACTGTCCTCAGGCAAACTGTTCCGTCTCTACCAGCGAGGACGACTTTAAACCTGTCTCACTCTTGTCGCCCCGGGAAAAAATGGTAAGCGGGGAGAGACACAGAGACGCGGTGACACGGAGACGCCGTGTGTGACGGCGAAAGCAGTAGAGTAGCCTACTTGGATCTGAATGGCTGCCCTGCAGGTAGGGCTGGGCGATATATCGAATATATGCGATGTATCGCGAGATGTTCTCCAGGGGATGTATAAAATGCCCATATCGCGAACATCGAATATAAATTGGGACGCAATGTTTCTTTTTGCCGCCGCCGGCATACTCGTTGTGCTTTCACGCGACGGGGCGACAAGATCTCATACAAAGTGAACGTAGAGACGCGTATCTGCCAATCAGCGTTCAACAGCGTGGCCACTGAGTGACATGTGTAACGTAACAGCCAACCAGCGTTCAACCGTCAAACTCGGTGCAGTGCAGTCCGGGGTGAACTGCAGCACGGAGGAGAAAGTGATTGTTGCCGTTTGCGACTCCCGGAGCTCTATATATAATAATATATAATATAATATAATATAATTGGTTATATAATATCACGGATAAAAGCTCTGTGCGCCTCCTGATGGCCGTAGCGTGGGGAGCTCTCATAGGGATTGGGCTTCTCGGGGTTTGTTTAACGCACAGCGTTCCCTTCTCTCGCTATTTCCGGTGGCTCTCTAAACTCACTCCCCCCGCCCATTGCGAGTCCACGAGATTCTCATGGACGCGCGTGTGTGACGTAGTCTGGAAGGCGCGCTGCTGTAGGTGCGTGTACCTCCGACTGGTGAGTGACAACAGCCAGAAAGAGAAAAAAGGATGGAAACTGAGGATTTGGTTTCGAAAAAGAATAGCACTGGATCCTTCGTCTGGCAGTGTATATAATAATTATTATTCAAACTGTTAATAAATAATTAACGGTTTGAATAAATGCTGTGTTGGTAAATCTAACTTGATTTTCTTTTTCTTATGTGCAAGTTCTAAATTGTTCCAATAGAAAGCACTGATGAGTTTAAACAATATGTTGTTTCATGTAATCTACATGCAGACTTATGTTTCAGTAATACTAGAATTATTACTGACGTAACATTATGCCAGACATGGTTGAATCGAGCATTTATGATGTGCTCTAGAGGAGATTCAAAATATATCGAGATATATATCGTGTATCGAGATATAGTAAAAAAATATCGAGATATTCATTTTGGCCCATATCGCCCAGCCCTACCTGCAGGTAGAATGACTAACCTGCATGGCAGGTCTCACTGTATGTGGCAGGTCAAGTCTCTAGTCGGGAATGGGATCCACTTATCTTTTGCTCAGGCGTAGAGCCGTAAACTGTTTATGGTGTGTGTGTGTGTGTCACATTGATCCATGAACTATAATCTTCAATGTGTGGTGTGAATGCATGTCTTCGCTCTACCCTAAGTAGACTAGATCGGGCATAAGCCTGTGAGGCCCGTTTCTTTGTGGGCTTAAAGGTCTCATCACTCTCATGGCATGAAAACTTCACTTTATGATGTTTTCTAACGTTAATGAGTTCCCCTAGCCTGCCTATGGTCCCCGAGTAGCTAGAAATGGCGTTAGGTGTAAAACAAGCACTAGGTATCCTGCTCCGCCTTTGAAAAATTAAAGCTCAGACACTCCCGATTTCGGCCCAATATGTCGTCATAAGGGGCCAAGTTACCTCCCCTTTCTCTGCCTTGCCTGCCCAGAGAATTTGGCCCGCCAATGAGGTGTGTGTGTGTGTGTGTGTGTGTGTGTGTGTGTGTGTGTGTGTGTGTGTGTGTGTGTGTGTGTGTGTGTGTGTGTGTGTGTGTGTGTGTGTGTGTGTGTGTGTGTGTGTGTGTGTGTGTGTGTGTGTGTGTGTGTGTGTGTGTGTGTGTTAGTTAGAGCTGTAGCGACGCGTCAACGTCAAAAATTCGTCGACGTCATATTTCTCCGTCGACGATTTTCGCCATACGAGAAAAAGAAAAATGGACAAAAGTCAAAATAAAGGAAAATGTCCGCACGCGAAATCCTCAAAAGTATGGAAATACTTCAAGATGAGTCCTAAACGGAAAGGTGTTGTGATTTGCACTCTTTGCCAAATGGATATGGCATATCACAAGAGCACGACGGCTATGTTGGAGCATGGCACCCCATTGTCACTCGTGATGGAGACGATTGCAAGTAAGTACCAACGTTGGTTAAATTAATTTCATGTTTGTGTGGTGTGTTGTGTGGCTTGGGCTCTGCGCGGTGCGGTTTGTTCGTGCTGGATTGGTGGTGTCACGTTAAAATTGTACCGGGGGCGAAAATTGTACCGGCCTATGTCATCCATAGTAATCCATTCCAAACCTGCCTGGCAACAGACGATTGCGACGGGCGATCGCGTCGAATGACGTGGAAGGTTCTTGAACATTCGCAAACTCGTTCATTAAGCGCGACAACACTTATTTTACAAATTACATTTATTAGCGTTCCTAACTTTATATTTGTATTGTATTGCATTGTATTTTGCATTGTAACCAGATCAAAATTGTTATGTGCACCCCTGGCCATTTCCATGTTACAAAACAACACAGACAGAGACACAGCTGCTGCGTTAGGCTACCCATGATGATCAAATGCATTGTTGGACATAACATTACTTTTAAAAGTAGCCACGATAGCATTCAAATAAACTAATCATAGCAAAGCACTGCAATGAGGTTAAGAGTAGATTTAAAATGCCCCACTGTCATAGCTGTTGTTCTAATATGCATTGCTTTTGTGTTTTCTAGGACAAAGCAAAGAACCTTGCCGTCCTACCTTGGGAAAGAGACACAATGCACTCCACAGAAGGCAGCTGAATTGAGCAAAAAGATCTTGAGAGTAAGTAATTATTAGCTCACTGTTGTTTGCTTTGAGCATCTTTTAGGATGGAAAGGCTGTGTCCATTTTTTGTGTCCTATATTTATTAGCTAGGTTATGGGTGTTTCTTCAGTTAACTTGGCCCTTTTCTTTGTGTCCTTGTTTAGATTGTCTAATAATTAATCTTCTTACATTGTAAGCAACACATGGCTCAATGAAAGGTGCTATGTTCATGTTATTAATAATCATTTTCTTTGTCTTACAGGTGATCGTCAAAGACATGAGGCCTTTGTCTCTTGTTGAGGGTGAAGCCTTCATAGACATGATTGAATATGCCTGCCCAGGCTTCAAATGTCCCTCTAGGTGGTGGTTCACAAAGCAGTTGGAGAAGGCATATCAACATACTCTTGAAGATCTGACGAAAGACCTAAAGAAGAGGTCGTCAAAAATCACACTCACCACAGATGCCTGGACAAGTATTGCCACAGAGGCATACCTCGGAGTGACCTGCCACTACATCAACGACAACTGGGAGATGGTCTAATTTGTTTTGTGCACAAAGCCCCTTGAGGACCGACACACTGCAGAAAACATTGCTCGCTGGATTGAAGAGGTTGCCGAGAAGTTTGACTTCTCTCTCCTTGATGATGTCCTGGCGATTGTCCACGATAATGCAGCTAATGTGGTCAAAGCCCTTAGAATCCTTGAAGAGAGGCAGGGCGTTGCCTCACTTCGATGTGCTGGCCATACCACCCAGCTTATCGTCAACCATGCTCTGAAAGAGCCCCGCATCAACAAGGCACTTGGGGCAGCAAGGAGCCTCGCCGGGTACTTCCATAGCAGCGATGTTGCCACCCTGAAGTTGAAACTCAAACAAGAGCAAATGGGCACAGCTCAACACAAGTTCACCCAGGATGTAGCTGTTAGATGGAATAGTTCTTACTATATGATCAACTTGATCCGAGATTCCGAAAACTCAAGTTCCTGTCCACAGAAGACATCCTGAAGGTGAAACTCAAACTTCAGACCCTTGCACTTGAAGCCAGACGAGTGCAAGTGAGGGAAGAGCCTGAAGAAGATGACAGTGACCAGCCAGATCATTCCAGACAGAAGCCAAAGACTGTTCTGGACATGTTGCTTGGCACAGATGATGATGAGGAGCTGGAAGATGAAGACCCAGGCCAAGACGGAAGGGATGATGCTGTCAGGAATGAGCTGCTTGCATACTTTAGGGAGAAACGGATTCCAAAGGACAAAAACCCACTCCAGTGGTGGAAGGAAAATGAAACAAAGTTCCCTGCCCTGGCTGTAGTGGCGAAATCCTATCTGGCTGCCCCTGCAACATCCACACCTTCGGAACGTCTGTTCTCAGCAGCAGGGTCCATCGTGAGCAAAAAAAGAGCAAGCCTCACCAAAGAGCACGTGGACATGCTCACATTCCTCCACAGTAATTCAGAGTAGGTAGCTAAAGAGTGGTGAGGGAGGAGAGAAGTGGAGGAAAGTGGACAGTGCTATATTGCAAAAACTTCATTAGCATGTAAGCTAGTAGAATAGCAGTTAAGAGTCATTTTTATTGTGCATCAGGTTTTATGTTGGTTTTTGCACTGCATTTTTTTGATCTTTTGTTCAGGAGAGATTTATGTTTGGAAAATAGCAAACTATTTTATTTATTTTATTTTGTGTAAAGCAGAAGTTTTTTGCTGTGCAAAATGTTTTGGGTATTTATTTGAGATACATTATGTTTTTTATTAATCGAGCAACAGAAAAATAGATAATCCAATTAGTCATTCGATTAGTCGACTAATAGATAATATAATCGCCCGATTAATCGTTTAATAAATAATCGTTTACCCCAGCCTTAGTGTGTGTGTGTGTGTGTGTGTGTGTGTGTGTGTGTGTGTGTGTGTGTGTGTGTGTGTGTACACGCATGGTAATGCAAGTGTTGTACACTTCTTTATTATCTTGATAACCGTTCTGCTGTTGGTGTTATGCCGATTGTCTTCCACCGAAGCACCGCTCCCCGCTGCCGAGGCACCACCGCCGCGAGGCACGACTGCCTCGGCAGCGGGCAGTGGGATTCCGGTGGGAGTCAATCGTGGGCAACAATCCCTTTCTCTTCCATGTCGCGGGTCAGTCTACTTCAAATTTATGTGGAAGTGGAAGAACAAGAGGCGTCAGAGAACCCGACGCAGTCGTTTGAGATTCATAATATCGTCTGGAGGCGCACACAACTTTTGGTTGTGATAATATATATTATATGATATAGACATCTATGTATAATATGATATTATTTGGATAAAGAGCTCCAGGACTCCCGCTGGAGCACCCGGAGTGTTCTAGAATATTTACAGAACATGTGCCGTGTTCCAATACCCGTACTGTCCGTACTTACTAGCCAAAATTTGAGTACGCAGTACGTTCCAATTCAGATCCGGCGAAAAGAAGTATACTTCAAGGACCCGGATGCCGTACTCAAAACGGGCTAATCGTGAAGTGTGGATCGAAGGACACTCCCCGTACTCAACGGCAGCCATCTTAGCTACGTAGCGGTTGAGGCTGAGCCAAAGTCGGCGCATTTTCCACATAGCCTGCATTAATAGTCATTTTGTAGTTTTTATAGCTTTTTATAGCTGGCATAAAGAGTTCACCGTTCAAAGCGGGATGTTTATTGCGGTGGAGGAGCCACGGCGGATGGTACCGTGGCCGCAAGCTGCTCAGGGCCACACACCCATCCTCCATCTTGACCCGCCTCTAAAAAAACCTTTATGGAAAGCTCATTGTGGGACTGGCTCGTAGTGGCTGTAATTCTGCACCCAGGCTGAATTTCTTGAAAGTCTTTAAGTACTGTATTGGGGGCCCACTAACGGCTATATAAAAGCATTCATAAAGTAGCATGCCATGGGATCTTTAAGGATTACTCATGGACTGATATGTTTAAGGTTTAATTTGCATACATACACTGACACACATTTATGTATAGAAACACACACACACACTGGAGGCTTTGGGTCAGGGACTGTTTAGTACAGCTGGGTATTGTGGCCAATTTCCTAAATCGATTTGATTTCGATTCATAAGGTTCTGAATCGATTAATCACGACCTGATTCAATCTGCTCTTAAATAAGGAAAATGGCTGTACTGTGTTACAAAATACAAATGTACTTTGTTTTTTCTCTTCATCTTAAACAGGTTTTAAGTGCAAACTTGTAAATTGGACAGTTTTAACTTGAGCTGTAAACAAAACTCAAGTGTCAAAAGTGCAACTTTGAAATTAGAAAGGAATTGCAAGTGAAAGTGTTCTTGAACTACAACATTCAATCACTGAAAATTGCATTAAGACATTGTTTATTAATGTGCAAAAAATAATAGTAACAAAACAAAAAAATGAATAATAATAATCTATGTCATGCCCTATGAATCGATATTGCAAAATTCGATTCAATCAAAAACATTTTTTACCCATCCCTACTGGTGTGTGTGTGTGTGTGTGTGTGTGTGTGTGTGTGTGTGTGTGTGTGTGTGTGTGTGTGTGTGTGTGTGTGTGTGTGTGTGTGTGTGTGTGTGTGTGTGTGTGTGTGTGTGTGTGTGTGTGTGTGTGTGTGTGTGTGTGTGTGACCCAGTATGCCCTCCTCCGTCAGCGCATGATACATTCCTCAGTGGTGATTAGGAATGCGCGATATAAACGATGTACGATATAAACGATAAAAAATGCCCTACGATAGGAATGCGCGATATAAACGATAAAAAATGGCCTACGATAGAGATTTTAGTTATATTGCTCTATCGCGATAATGCATGTTTGACGCGATCTATCCATGACCCGCGATATATAAAGAGCGGGTCATGGGTAGAGCTACGAGCTGCAACCTTCTGCAACGCATCGTCCGCGACCCGCGAAATTTAAAAAGAGCCACGAGCTGCAACCAGCTGCATCGCATCATCCGCGACCAGCGAAATTTAAAGAGCCACGAGCTGCAACCGGCTGCAACGCATCATCCGCGACCCGCGAAATTTAAAGAGCCACGAGCTGCAACCGGCTGCAACGCATCATCGTCATCTAAGTAAATATGGCTGAAAGCGAAACGGAGGAGCTGGTGATTGCCCTCATTTCATGTTCATTTTAAAATTGTATGCGTTCACTTTGCACTTTTATGTTTTAATATCAAGTATCTGTGCACAGTGCACACACTTGGAAGATTTTTCTTTATTTAAAATAGCCATGCCTAATACGTATTTCCCTAATTCACAGTATCCGTTTCTTTATTAACAAGACACCACCAGTTTTAATTTAATTAAGAGAAGTATATGTCATTACACATACGATTTTTTTCTTTGTTAAAGTCTCTGCAGCTACAACATTATGTTGTGCGATTACAGTTTTGCACAATAAATGTTCTCAAAACGACAGGCCTACTACGTTTATTTCTTTTGTTTTATACATTTAGCAGTTTGGCTTTCCTTAGAGTCTATGTAACCTGTTCTGAAATGGTTCTATTATGATTTATATATCGTGATATATCGTTATCGCAATAGGTTGCAATGTATATCGCAATATGGATTTTAGGCCATATCGCCCATCCCTAGCCTACAGATTTTAGTTGTATTGCCCTATCGCGATAATGTATGTTTGACGTGATCTATCCATGACCCGCGAAATATAAAGAGCCACGAGCTGCAACCGTCTGCAACGCATCGTCCGCGTCCCGCGAAATTTAAAGAGCCACGAGCTGCAACCGGCTGCAACGCATCATCCGCGACCCTCGAAATTGAAAGAGCCACGAGCTGCAACCGTCTGCAACGCATCATCCGCGACCCGCGAAATTTAAAGAGCCATGAGCTGCAACCGGCTTCAACGCATCATCGTCATCTAAGTAAATATGGCTGAAAGCGAAACGGAGGTGCTGGTGATTGCACTCATTTCATGTTCATTTCAAAATTGTATGCGTTCATTTTGCACTTTTATGTTTTAATATCAAGTATCTGTGCACACACTTGGAAGATTTTTCTTTATTTAAAATAGCCATGCCTAATACTGGACGTATTTCCCTAATTCACAGTATCCGTTTCTTTATGAGCAAGACACCACCAGTTTTAATTTCATTAAGAGAAGTCCTCATCATCCTCATCGTCATCCGCTTATCCGGGGTCGGGTCGCGGGGGGAGCAGCTCAAGCAGGGGGCCCCAGACTTCCCTTTCCCGGGCCACATTGACCAGCTCTGACGGGGGGATCCCGAGGCGTTCCCAGGCCAGTGTTGAGATATAATCTCTCCACCTAGTCCTGGGTCTTCCCCGAGGTCTCCTCCCCACTGGACGTGCCTGAAACACCTCCCAAGGGAGGCGCCCAGTGGGCATCCTTGCCAGATGCCCGAACCACCTCAGCTGACTCCTTTCCAAGTAAAGGAGCAGCGGCTCTAATCCGAGTTCCTCACGGATGGCTGAGCTTCTCACCCTATCCCTAAGGGAGACGCCAGCCACCCTTCTGAGAAAACTCATCTCGGCCGCTTGTACCCGCGATCTCGTCCTTTCGGACGAGATCGCGTTCATTAAGAGAAGTATACGTCATTAAACAGAAGATTTTTTTCTTTGTTAAAGTCTCTGCAGCTACAACATTATGTTGTATGATTACAATTTTGCACAATAAATGTTCTCAAAAGTTTCTTTCTTCTTTTGTTTTATACATTTAGCAGTTTGGCTTTCCTTAGAGTCTAATGCCGCTTTTCCACTGCATGGTACCAGCTCGACACGACTCGACACGACTCGACTCAGCTCGCATTTTTTGCGTTTCCACCGCGGTACCATGGTATCTGGTACCTGAAGTGGCTGCTTTTTCTAGTACCTACTCGCTCTAGGTACCAAGCGAGCTGAGCCGATGCTAAAAGGTGACGTCGGCAGACGGCCGGCGACTGATTGGCCAGAGAGTGTGACGAAGTCACGAGAGCGACATGGCAACCATGCTGGTAACATCCATAGCAGCGCCGCAGCCAACATGTTCCACTTCTCCAACTTCTTCAACATGCCGGCTAATAATAGTAATGTGATCGATGTCCTCCATTGTTGTTATGTGGGTTCTGTCCATGTGTGGGTTGCGTATGTGTTGTTTGCGTCGCGTACACAAATACGTCACGGCCCTTTCGCGCAGCCGACCCCGCCCACGTCCAGGAGGTACTATTTGCGGTGGAAAAGCACCCGTGTTGCTACCGTGTCGAGTCGTGTCGTGTCGAGTCGTGTCAAGTCGAGCTACATGTGCGGTGGAAAAGCGGCATAAGTAACCTGTTCTGAAATGGTTCTATTATGATTTATATATCGTGATATATATCGTTATCGCAATAGGTTGCAATGTATATCGCAATATGGATTTTAGGCCATATCGCCCATCCCGAGCGGTGATGTCACCAACCGTCTCTGTCAGGCCGTTTCTTGTCCCAGGCTTCAGGTTTTACTATTTTCTTCCTCCTCCTCCTACATCTTATCTCTGCTGCTGATGGCAGCATGAAGGCCGTGGGCTGCATCAGCCCCCAGAGGAAGGGAAGGGGAGGTGGGGGAGGGGTGAGGTGAGAGGGGGGAGGTGACGTTAGAGAGGAGGGGTGAGATAACCCCCAGTATCTCATCTGTTCCACCTTATGTGAGGCCTGGTTTCACGTCGGGACTGGTTTTAGAAGACCCAACTCACCCCGCTTGGAAGATGGTGTGTGTGTGTGTGTGTGTGTGTGTGTGTGTGTGTGTGTGTGTGTGTGTGTGTGTGTGTGTGTGTGTGTGTGTGTGTGTGTGTGTGTGTGTGTGTGTGTGTGTGTGTGTGTGTGTGTGTGTGTGTGTGTGTGTGTGTGTGATTTTGGGTGTGTGTGGACATAGGAGTTTGTGTGCAGGTCTGTGTGTGATGTGAAGAGGTGAAAGAGGACCGCTTTGTGTACAGTTCAGCCCACCTGCAAACTCAGACAAGCTGTCCTTGTCACAAAGACACACGCACACAGTTACGCATGCACACAGTAGTTAAATCCCACACCACGGGGAAAGCCGCAGACTTGGATGAATGTGTGCCTGATCACACGATGCGTGTGAACTGATGTGAAACCTATTGCCCACAATATACCCCACCCACGGCTCATGTTATACCGCACCCATGGACCCATCTAATCCCTTGACGGCCTTTGGAGATAAAAGCTTATTTTTTAACACACCAGGGGCAGTTGTATGCCTGTGATTTACTGCTGGGCAATACTTTTTTACTCAACTTATTATCAGTGCAATGCCACACATCCGTCTTTTTTTTTTTCTCAACCTTTTATTCAAATTCATGAGACTCAGGTTTTTATCCCGAGTTTCAACCACAGTCTTCTTCCCGGTGGGGGTTAGCACCACCAACCGATCCATCTCTGTAATGGTCTGGCCCAAGGGCATGCAGACCGTAGCCATTAAGGAAGTGCAGTAGTGTTAATGTGTGGTTATTTCCCTGGTTTGGTTGTGTTTCGACCTGTTCCATCGCTGTCACACACTCAACTGGATTTATAGCAGGACAAAACCGTAGGCTAGGTATTTATGAATAAAAGGCTGTACATTGTTCTTTGTGTTTTCACTACTCACAAATGCCACCATCCTCTTAAGCACCACACAAATATAATTTGAATAACTTCCTGTATTATGGGAGCGAACTAGGGCTGGGCGATATATCGAATATATGCGATGTATCGCGAGATGTTCTCCAGGGGATGTATAAAATGCCCCTGTCGCGAACATCGAATACAAATTGGCACGTAATGTTTATTTTTGCCGCTGCCGGCATACTCATTGTGCGTTCACACCAAACGCGATGGGGCGACAAAATCCCATATAAAGTGAACGTAGACGCGTATTGGGCGAATTCTTCGCGAGAGAAAACCGGCACCAAGTTTTGATTTGTCGCGCCACACTTTCGCTGTGCAGAGGCGAGCGCGTTCACGAGGATTTGTGGCGTGACAAAGTTGAAATGTATTTTCATTTCTCGTGATGACAGCCAATCAGCGTTCAACAGCGTGGTCACTGAGTGACATATGTAACGTAAACAGCCAATCAGCGTTCAACCGTCAAACTCAGTGCAGTCCGGGGTGAACTGCAGCATGGAGGAGAAAGTGATTGTTGCCGTTTGCGACTCCCGGAGCTCTATATATAATAGTATATAATATAATTGTATAATATCAAAAGCTCGCGTCCGACGTCTCTCCCTCTTCCACAAAAGGTAAAGACATGCAATGGCACAAACACACTCACTCCCCCCGCCCGTTGCGAGTCCGCGAGATTCTCATGGACGCGCGTGTGTGACGTAGTCTGGACGGCGCGCTGCTGTAGGTGTGTCTCCGACCGGTGAGTGAGAACAGCGAGAGAGAAAAAAGGATGGAAACTGAGGATTTGGTTTTGAAAAAGAATAGCATTGGATCCGTCGTCTGGCAGTGTATATATAATAATTATTAACAGTTAATAAATAATTAACGGTTTGAATAAATGCTGTGTTGGTAAATCTAACTTGCTGTGATTTTCCTTTTCTTATGTGCAAGTTCTAAATTGTTCCAATACAAAGCACTAATGAGTTTAAACAATATGTCGTTTCATGTAACCTACATGCAGACTTATATTTCAGGAATACTAGAATTATTACTGACGTAACATTATGCCAGACATGGTTGAATCGAGCATTTATGATGTGCTCTAGAGGAGATTCAAAATATATCGAGATATATATCGTGTATCGAGATATAGTAAAAATATATCGAGATATTCATTTTGGCCCATATCGCCCAGCCCTAGAGCGAACCACAACTGAAATGTTGTGGTCCTCTGATGGTGTTGATATTTGCAACGAGCAATTCACATAGACACGACAAACGCCAACAGCCCACAGCGGCGCTGGCTGCGTTTTGATGGTGTGGGTTACTGGTTGAAGAACAGCCTTTTTGTCTTTCTGGAGTGGAGACAAACTAGTCCATTAACGACATCGTATCCAATATACTGTCCGATCCAAAAACCTATAAAGGTCTTTATAAAAGTATTTATTTTTTATCTCAGAATATGTGTTCCTCAGGCACCACAAGGATAAGCACAACTTATAAAATGTGCTGATGGTGTAGACCTTTCAATTAAGAATGCACCGAATTTTCGGTCGAAAATGGCCCAAAAGCGCATTTTCGGTTTTCGGCCGAAATACTTTTATCACCAAAACAACACGGCCGAAACAGAAATTTGTGATGACACAAAAAAGCGCTGCCAGCACACGTCTACATGTGTGCTGGCAGCGCCAACACTGTCTGCGGTGTTGACCTTTTTCAATGTTTCTGAGAAAGACCCACGTATAGCGATTTGCAAAAATTGCAATGCCTTGATTTTGAAGTTAATACACAGTCATAGCCATAAATGCAATGGTAGTGGTACTAATAATTGGCATAATAATTTCTTTCGGTTTTCGGACTTGGTTTCCTCGTTTTCGGTTTTGGCAAAGAATTTTAATTTCAGTGCATCCCTACTTTCAATGCTGCCATATTCGAGATATGGAAAATTGCAGCATTGTTGACACACCTTGTTCACCAGTTAACGTTTAATCTTTAAAGGCACCCAGTGCAACTTTCGAGGCTTAAAAATAAACATTCAATTTCTAGTCTTTTTTACACGTAGTAAGTTTCAATAACTCCATACCATTACATACCGACATTTAAGCAGCAAAGATGAGACGTCGTTGTGTGGTGAGAACTGATACAAAATCGATAACAACAACAATGCCGCCATTTTCTTTATTTTTTGTAACCTACAATAAATAAAGCAGGCTTCCAGTCAATGGAAAAATGGCTTCTCCCCACCGGCGATTGTTGTTGTTTACGATTTTCTATCAGTTCTCACCACACAACGACGTCTCATCTTTGCTCCTTGAATGTCGATATGTAATGGTATGGAGTTATTGAAACTTACTACGTGTAAAAAAGACTAGAAATTGAATGTTTATTTTTCATTGAATGTTTACATAAAGTTGCACTGGGTGCCTTTAAAGCCTCTCTTTACATTGTTGGCTAACATCTGACTAGCTGACACTTTTGTTGACTTTATGGTACTTATTACTATCAAAGAAGATCATCTGTTAACCTTCATTGTTTCTTTCCGAGAGATGCTCTAAACTCTGTCTAGTTCAGAAAACAAATTGTAAACACAGGGCATCTATTGGAGTAACCCCAATATTGATTATATATTGTAAACTGTTGTTCTCTGCATCTGCAAATTAATCATGTTACTTTCCCAAGTCATTCTGTTTTAAGAAGCACAACAACATTTCTTTGTCATTAATTGACTTTGAGCTGTGTAGCATCTTATCCTAGATATCTTTGTTGTGTACAGGGAATGGGCTAACCTTGCGATTGTAAGTGCTTGGCACTTGGTTCTATGAACTTCCTCATTATACCAACAGCGATATATTTTTTCACCGTCTTCTGACAAATGTACTTATTGTAAGTCGCTTTGAATCAAAGCGTCTGCTAAATGCCCTAAATGTAAATGTATATGAAGATACTTTATTTTTAAACTTTTCTTCCTGACCAGATATTTGGTAATTCTGTGATACATCAAGGTAATTTTACATTTGTAGATCTTGTTGTCCATCACTTTTAACGCATCCCTTTCCACCCCTCTCCTCTACAGATAACACCACCACCTGAATCCATAGTGAGAGCGAGAGAATTCACCTCGTTTTTCCACCATGGTCGAACCGTCTGACAGGCCCGCGTCCGCGGCCCAGCGCCTGGGGGCCCCAGACAGCTACGGGGTCTCCACCCTTGAGCCCAGCCTGCGGCCCCCCACCACCCAGCCCTCGGGGGGCCGCCAGGTACCCCTCAGGGTCCAGCTGCTGGACGACACCCAGGAGGTCTTCCAGATATCGGTGAGTCAGAGGACCCGTTTGTCTGTGTTTGTACATGAAACGGGCTTGACATGATGTGTTTGTGTGGGCGGGTTCTGTTTGCGCTGTAGTGTCGCCAGATGTGGCCCAGCGTACTTATCGGTAGGAAGCGGAGTTGAGCTAGCCTTCTTGGCAGGTAGCGTAACCTTGACCTCAAGTGCAATATGATTAGCCAATTACATGGCAATTCAAAATCGACCCTTTCCCGACAAGATGCATAGGAGTAGAACGGTTGTCAAAACCCTTTCAGACCATTGAATATTTTTTCCTGTGTGGCTCAGCTTGCGCACGTAGGTTAGGGGTCCCATTGGGAGATGGGAATCTGTATGCTGTAGCATATTTTTTTATGTGATCTTAGACCAAGTCAACAGGTTTATGAGTGGATTCCATGGAAGATCACATCTGATGGTTCCAGTTAGGACAAGATTTGTAAACACGAAACAAGCGCTTATAATGTTAACATAGTTTTGAATCTGTTGTCATTCTGTCTAGATTGTTATTGGACGTTTCAAATTTCAGTTTTGCCTCCGCTACCATTGACACCATTGACATTCTTCTTTATTAGGCCTTGGTTTTGCTTTTATTCAGCCTAGTGTTGTCTTTATTTAGCCTAGTTTGGTCTAGATACAACTTTTGTCTGGTTTAGCTTAGTTTTTTTCTATATGTAGCCTAGTTTCGGCCAAACCCACAAAGTAAACTAGATGAATGATGAAAGGGGGCCATAGTTAATCCCTGATTTCCTACAGAAATCTATTTTTGAAGATTGGAAAACTCAATTTGTTGGTGGACTAAACAGCAACTCACCGTACTTGTCAGTGGTGGTTGGTGGACGCTTTCACCCCAAGAGTTTACAAAGAAGTTGGACTCTCTGGAGGGCACATACAGGAAATGAGAGAGATTCCACTTTCCTGTCCAAACATGCATACCCAACACCAGGAACCAGAGATAACACTGACGGAGAGAAGGTTCTGGTCCAAGAGCTATGGTCCGCATGTGTCTGCTGCTAGATACTGTCCAGAGATCACTCCATCTACCGGTCTGCAGGGCTTCTGTCGGGCCTCCCCTGTGTCACGTGTCTGGTCACTTGTCTTCATGTGTTTAATCTTTCGTTGTTTTGGTAATGGTTACACCTTGTAAACCGGTTTGAGGTTGGTTTTCGGGTCTTGTTTTTTTTTTGTACATAATCCATTAATCGTCCCGTCTTTGTGCTCCACTCTGGAACATTATGGGACATGTGATTAGTTGATGTAGAATAAGCAGAAGTTCGGCTCAAGTCACACACACACTCTCCCTGGAGAGTAACAGCTTTTGATATAATTACATCCTCAATTTGTCTGAGTGTGAAATATTAATATACATTGGAGGGCTTACATCTCTCTGTGTGTGTGTGTGTGTGTGTGTGTGTGTGTGTGTGTGTGTGTGTGTGTGTGTGTGAGTGAGATTCGTTGCTGTGCGTGTTGCCTGTGTGTGTGATTCGTTGCTGTGCGTGTTGCCTGTGTGTTCGAAAGGCTCCTTATTACCTATAGTTGTTCTACAGGTAATAGATTAATTGCGAAACAATGAATCTTAAAGCAGTTAAAAGTCCCTACAGTCCCTGTAATGTGTGCTTTGCTGGGGTGTGTTTTGCATGTCGTTGGAATATCTTCAGTTCTCTAAGCTAGGAATTTGCAACAAGTGGTTTATTATGGTCTGCAAAGAGGAACAGAACGCTTCTGGAGTCCTGTTTCAGACACTTTGTGATCATCGTTAAGAAGGAACGTTATTATCTCACAGAATTTCCAGGCCTTCTCTTCTTCGGGAAAATGCCAGGAATGTGTGTGGTGGTGTTTTTGTTGTAGCCTCGGGATGTCTCTGTCTTGCTGTGGCAGAGAAGGGGTATGCAGTGTGTATTGTTGTGTGTAAAATGGTCCAACTGTATGTTTTGTGCGGAGCTGGGATATAATTACTGCAGAAAGCTGACAAATGTCCATTTGTTCAACCCTAATGGATTCTGTAAGATATTTACTTTTCTCTACATGTTAGTGGAAGGTTGAGAAATTATCATAGTGGTTATATGATTTATTTTAATCAGAAAAATATGAATCTTTTAGGGCAATACTAATAAAAAAGTTAAGTAAATAAAGTATTATTTTGCTGAAATAAGTCCTCTAAATTAGTTCTTGGTAAATGTTTTAGGGCAATTTCAACTCCATCCTTACTACACCCACGCATGAACGAACGCACGCACACAGATCATAGAGATAGGCCGGTCCTATCTCTATGATCTGTGAATGTCACAGAACACGCCTGTGGAAAACAGACCGGTGGGGTATACTACGAACCTCGCTGAACATACTCAGGCTTTCCCAAGAAAGCATGGATCGACAGGGATGCAACTCTCAATCGGAGCTAAATGGTACTACGAAGCTCACTTACTGTACGTCCACTAGTGATGTTATGCTTTGCGTCGAGGCATCGGGGCGTGTGTCGAGTACCTCGGCTCCTCCCCCCAGCGAAGCTCCGTATCGAGTAGGATTCACATGGGTGAAATGACATAGCGTGTGACGTTCGAGGCTTCATCTCGGGCTGTTCCGCGATATGGGTTCACAATCGGCACATTTTTACAAAAAAAAGACACTACCCAGTTCCAAGATCACTTTAATGGCTATGTAATTAATCACAGTCATTCTCAGTCATCATGCAGTTCTATTATTACAATTATTAGTAGGCAACTGTAGTTGATAAGACATTCTATTTTGCCCGGGATGAAAAAAGTTGAAAACTGTTTACTATGACGCGTTTCAGCGGCAAAACACTGACAGCCAATCGGAATGTAGACGCTCTTCGCTTGCATGGATCCCAGGGAACACCGGCAGGCAATTTTGAATTGTACGTCATGAGCGACCAAAGCGAACAGAAATATTCGCAGCGAAACTTTATGAGCGTGGTGTGGACGTACAGTTAGACTTGACACCGGCTTCCTCCATCTTCTGCGTCACCTTTTTAAATAAATCGACGTTTCTCGTTTTCAAACGGCGACAACCATAAACGTATAAACAAATAATTAAATATTTATAAGAGATTAGAATTGTGTATAGTACGGAAGACGTTTCCGAATGCGTACTTCCGCCAAAGTAAACCAGTTCACTACGCTATCCCACAATGCAACCGGAGTCTGGTAACGAACGAAGAAGAGATGGCTGACCCGACACCACCAGAAAGACGTTGTAGAAAGCGGCGAAAAAAAGGGACATTAAAAAGAGTAAAATAGTAAAGTAAGTAAGTAATTAAGTAAAAAGAGACATTTTTAATTTAATAGCAAGGATGACAAGACGGAAAACAGGTAACTTATCAAGGTAATTTTGCCGGCATCTGAGGGGAGATACGTCATCTCCAAACATCCGGTGGAGTTTCGGCGATGTTCGGAAGCGTTCGGAGGCGTTCAACGCATAGCTGTAGACCGTACTACACTGTCAAGTGTAGTACCGTCAAGGAGTAGATGCTGAACAGAAATAGTATGTACTAAGTATTCGGATTCAGCCTAGGTGTTCTTATCCGTTTTCCCTTTTCCGTTCATGTTGTGATGACGCGGCTATTGGCGCGTCCTCATGCGTCCTTATTGTGGCTGCACCAAACATTTCCCTCGCATGCAGTGACGCCTCGTGCCCACTACCTCCGTCCGTTGACTGATCCCCATTGACTTTGAATGGGGACGGACGCGTAATGCATTGTGTATCCGTCCGTTCCGTTGGAGCCTTCGGCTCCGTCAAAAAGCTGAAAAATGTTCAACTTTTTCGGCAGCGACGGATCCGTCATTCAATCAGATGGCGTATGCAAATTTAAGCACTGTGATGCGACTCGGGCTCTGACGATACTGGAAAGCAGGAAAGCGGGTCATCTTGCATCGCAACAAGCAGGAAGAAGCGGGAAGAACCCGGCGAAGCGATTTGATTGGCTGACGGATGCCTCTGCAAAGACTACTCCCCCATCCGTCAGCCACGCCTTCCCACGTCCGTTGACTGACGGTGCAGTGGGCACGAAGCGTGACGCCTCGTGCCCACTACCTCCGTCCGTTGACTGATCCTAATTGACTTTGAATGGGGACGGACGCGCAATGCATTGTGGATCCGTTCATTCCGTTGGAGCCTTCGGCTCCGTCAAAAAGTTGAAAAAATTTCAACTTTTTCGGCAGCGACGGATCCGTCATCCAATCAGATCGTGTATGCAAATTTAAGCACTGTGACGCGACTCGGGCTCTGACGATACCTGAAAGCGGGAAAGCGGGTCATCTTGCAATGACAAAAGCAACAAGCAGGAAGAGGCGGGAAGAACCCGGCTTTGTTGTTGTTAGCGGGAAGCGATTTGATTGGCTGACGGCAAGACCCTCGACAAACTACCCTTTGACAGAAGTATATCGGGTAAAGGTCCGGTTGAGGTCTTATTCGTTTAAATTACCCGATTATTACTGCATGTAAACGCACTGACAGACACAAATTAAGCTGGTTTAGCATTTAGGATATCCACTCTGAACAAACAAACACCACAACATAGAGCACAGAGAGAAGATGACTATTATATAAAGGACAAGTTCTGGGGATTTATATGAGAGGAATTAAATCAAGAAAAGTAGGCAAGTATTGGTTTAGTCAAGTGAAAAATAGAAAGGAGCCACGCATGGGGAAAGCTGCAACATCTATTCGGAAGAGATAAAGTGAGAAAAATAAGAAAATGGGAAGCGATGCGTGAAAGCCAGTGAAAGTTGAGATGCCGTGAAGAAAAAGGATTTAAAAAGGGGCTTATAACAGGCTGGCATAGACAAGTGAGCCATTGTGTTCCCTCACCTTGATTCCTCCCTGCCTTCATAAAGAGCCGGCAGTGTATTTGTGCGATAGGCGTTGTCTAATGAGGACTGCACTTCAGCCAAACCTTCGCCCTCCATTTGGCAGCTCTGATGTTTAAAGCCGGCGTTATCTGATACCGTTAATTATGGTCCAGGAGAAGGGAAGGAAGGAGAGAGAACTGCTGCAGAATGTCAGTTGAACTAACAAAAAATCCCTCAGAGAACTGCCTGTTCCTGAACGTTTACAACAATGTTCAGGTCGGGTCGACTAGAGAGGTCTCCTTGGCACTGGAGAGATTAAAGAGGATTACAATGCTATTCTCGTGGCACGCTAAAATGGCATTTTGGACATAAATTGAAAGGTGCTTTTGGATGAATGCTAAATGACTAAATAGGTTAGTTGATGTCATATTTTGGTGGCTCCCTGAAAATCATCTGGGAATTTATAATAATGACATTCTGCCAATGGGTTGTTTATTGTAAAGTAAGCTATTCTTGGCACAGGCTTAGCCCATACTTGTTTTGGTTTGTATTCAATGTGCCCCACATATACTAGCCATAGTCAAAGAAAAATAATAAGCTATTTCAGTGGTTCATTGGACAGTCTTCTACGAAACGTTTTCCTGTACTGTGGCCACTTTGGAATACAGATTGAAAAGGGGAATTGCGAATGAATTCCATCATCCCGAGTCCTCTGCTGGAATCCAATCAGAGCAGCAGGAGGGTTCCCAGAGTTTCATTCCGACTCCGCTCTGAGTGGGAATATATGTTTTTAAAACCCAAACCGCCCTTTCTTACCTCAAAGGATTACGGATGGGTAGTACAAAGGAGCTGTGGACAAGTCAAGTGGAAGGTTGTTGTTGCAAGAGGGTGTTAAGTCAGTATTGTGACAGAATTGCTTTCATTTTGCACTTTCACACGCTTGGCAGAACAGTCTTTTTTTGAGCAGTTATACTGATTAAAAGTGCTTTGCCGTCGACGACAGATATGTTATGTAGGCTGCTAGATTAGGGAAAAAAATCATAATCACGACTATTTTGGTCAATATTGAAATCACGATTATTCAAACAATGATTTTTTGAGTTTGAAAACATGATGTATTTATTCAGCCTGTCAAACAATTTTTGTCCTGCTCTTTAAATTGGCACTGAAAAAATTTATCTTGCTCCGTTGAAATAATCGACCAGCCTTACACATGTAGCCGGTAGCCAACGCTGCCCCTAGCGCAACATGAATAATGGATAACTTCCATCTGTACGCATCTGTTGTGCGTGAAGGTTAAGACAGTGTGGTGCTCCAGAGCTTGTTTGGTCTCACCTGTGTCAGCAGTGACACAGGCGGTTACGTGTGTGTGTGTGTGTGTGTGTGTGTGTGTGTGTGTGTGTGTGTGTGTGTGTGTGTGTGTGTGTGTGTGTGTGTGTGTGTGTGTGTGTGTGTGTGTGTGTGTGTGTGTGTGTGTGTGTGTGTGTGCGTGCTTTTCAGCAACACAATGTCCTTCTTTCCACCATGATTACAAAGTTCATCAAAATTACTGTGGCAGGGTTAGCCCTAACTGCTATTGCAGGACCTTCTTTGTATACCTTGTGGGCCAGTCAGAAGGAATCAGCAGGACATTACCATGAAGGCTGCTGTCCCAGATTCAGAGTGTGTGTGTGGCAGAATGTTATCTATCCCAGACCTCTCTGCCCCACCCCCTATCACGTGAGATGCCCCCCTCCCACAAACACATAAACATACAGAGCCTCCTCCTCTCTGTATCTCTTCCTCCATCTGCCTTGTCCTTCAGTACATCCCTACTGACTCTATCTCCCCCCTCTGTCGCAGATAATCCCCATTAGAACGCTGTCATCAAGATCCACCCAGAAGCTTAGAAAATAGCTTTAAAACCCACCGCTCCACTCGTTTTCCCTCCTTTGAAGGGGGAGGGAGATAGGTCATGCGTGTGCATGTATGAGTGCGTTTCAGTTGGTCTTGATGTAATCTCCATAATACACCCTCTTTATTTAAATTTAGACATCAGATTTATTAAGTCTGTGTGTTGTTGGTTGGGTGTGAGCAAGGGTGTGTGTGCGTACGTTTATGAGTATGTAGATGGATAAGACTTACTCCACCAACAGTGGATGGTGTGTGTATTTGTATTCCCAGTGTAAACTAAAGCTCATGATAAGTAGAGCTCATGGTCACTGTTGATATGCTGCCTCACCCTGACGTTACCGTGACAAATTCTTATCATTTCCTGTGTGTGTGTGTGTGTGTGTGTGTGTGTGTGTGTGTGTGTGTGTGTGTGTGTGTGTGTGTGTGTGTGTGTGTGTGTGTGTGTGTGTGTGTGTGTGTGTGTGTGTGTGTGTGTGTGTGTGTGTGTGTGTTGAGAGGAAACATTTCACCGTGGTAAAAAAGGGAATGCAAAATGATTTATTCGATTTGACGTCTCAATCTTTTTATACTCATTCCCGGAGGCGTTTTCGGTAATAGCATCTGCTAATTGCCTAAATGCTATCCTATGATGCCAACAGACTGGAAAAGGCTGAAACTGAGAGGAGCAGGTTGGGGTTTGTGTAAAAGAGGATGTAGACTGAGGGTGAAGGGATGACAAGCACCAGACTTTATTGAATACGTTTTCTTACATTTAAGAAACATCCTGGCACTTAATGTGCACACTTATTGTATGTGGTAGGCTACTTAGTTATAGTTACTGTTGTCGTGTAGGATCTTATCCAAGCTATCTCTGTTGTATACGGGAAATGGGATAACCTAGCGATTGTTAGTGCTTGGCACTTGGTTCTATGAACATCTTTACTGTACCGACAGTGATAAATTGTTGTTTCTTTCTTATATAAGTCGCTTTGCATAAAAGCGTCTGCTAAATGTAAATGTAATTCTCATCCCGGTTTTGAACTGAAATCATTGAGGCATTTCAGGGGCGACAGAGGAGAATGAGAGAACAGGAAAGGGGTGGTTATCGTTGACTAATGGATCACATTCAGGGCGTGCGGAACACATCCCTATCGACGTACATTCACGTGTGCGGGACTGATGGAAAACCCCTAGGACTGCTGGCAATGGAAAATGTCGTCGGTTTCAGAATACAGTTTTGTAGCCGCCAATGTAAACATTGCGAGTGTGTTTGAGCGATGATCATCCATGTAAATTGTGATGTTTTTTGCCTAAAACTGACGTGCTCCTCGCCTTCTCAAAGCAGCGTTAAGCTGGCAGCAGGCAGGGGAGGGGGGATGTGATTTTATTTAGTTTTAGTTCCACAATCATAATTACATTTTCTGTCTCCATGATCTAACGAACGGAACGACCCGCGATTCTTCCCAAACCGCATTGGGACACAACGGCTTTCTACGCAAATAACTTCTGGTTCTTTGCCGGCCGGAAGAAATTGAACTTTTTTTGAAGTGTGCTATCCGCTCCGGTCTCTGCTGTCCCAACATGCACAGCAGTGAGGGGCGACTGGGGGGGTTTGCAATGTGGACCCATGGGCAGCCGTGGTTGAATTGGTAAGCAGAGACGCAGAGTTAATTTTGGTTTCCAGAACTGTCATGCCATGGTGACATTGATACGATTAACTATTCCTTTCTCCAGTTGGTCGTGTTTTCTGTCTTCTCTTACCATCTCTCATTCCTCGTCTCCTGCTTTTTCTCTCTTTACAATACTAATTTGTTTAACCTTGTTGTTCAATCATACCTAAATGTCAAATGCTCTTGGTTTGAATTTGCCCAGGTTCTCTTGCTCTCGCTCTCTCTCTCTCTCTCTCTCTCTCGCTGTCTCTCTCTCTCCATCTCTCCCTCCCATCTATTGGAAACGTATCAGTTCTAATGCTAGTATTGGCTTCTCAAATCCCTTCCTTCAGCAGTAATACAATATAAATGCTGTTTACATGAGCTCACAAGGGCCACATTAAACCTGTGTGTGCCCATGAAGAGGCCTTGCATGTGTGTGTGGCTCCATGAAGTGTAAACAAATTCTCTCTATACTGCATGGAGCTAATGTTGCATACAGTTTGGTACAATAAATGACCATCTCGAGGCAATCCATATTTATAATGTAATGTTTATATTGTTACTCAGTGGTCCATATTGGTGCAACATTCACCTACTGTCATTCTTCTATTGTGGAGATGTATACAATACACCATCAATTCAAATGAACCGTCAACGGCACACACACACCTCCCATGTGTGTGTGTCGTGAACATGCATGAATCAACGCTATAGGAAAGTCTGCAAACTATCTGTAAGCAAATATGGCAGAAAGACATCTTGAGGGCATCACTGTGTGTGCTAGCGGCGGGCGTGCAACATCTCATTCCTGTGGAGAGAGAGGGCGGCGTGGGTAACGGCATTCCTGGCCCTCGTCACCCTGGAACCGCCTGACTCCCAGATTACTAAACAGGACAGGACATCTGCTGGCAGAAGGGCTAACGCAGCAGCGCCCTAGCACAGCGGGGCCCAGATAGGAGGCCAGGTGGCTAGGTGAGGCTAAGGCAGCGTTCTAGCACAGCGGGGCCCAGCTAGGAGGTCAGGAGGCCAGGTGAGGCTAAGGCAGCGCCCTAGCACAGCGGGGCCCAGCTAGGAGGCCAGGAGGCTAGGTGGGGCTAGCACAGTGGGGGCCAGCTTGGAGAGGCCAGGAGGCTAGGCGGGGCAAACGCAGCTCGCAAAGCGGGGCCCAGCTAATAGGCTAGGGGGGGCTAGCACAGCGCCCTAGTACAGCGGGGCCCAGCTAGGAGGGAAGGGTGCTAGGTGGGGCTAGCACAGGGGGTCCAGCTAGGAGGGCAGGAGGCTAGGTTGGGCTTTCACAGTGGGGCCCAGCTAGTAAGCTAGGTCGGGCTATCGTAGCTAGCCCAGCGGGGCCCAGGTAGTAGGCCAGGGGACTAGGTGGGCCGTGGTGAATGCAACGTTTGTGTAGTTCCTCTCACGGCCTGCTGGCGGTGGTTAGATGCATAAAGTCACTGGAATGTATTTGGTTTCATTGGTGTATTACAATCACATTCTTTTCTTCGGGGTTCGGTTAATCGCTCATGGTACTGTGTTATGCAAGCACTTGCCGCTTTTAAGTTCCATTTTTCTTAAGTATTTCCTAAAACTTTAAGTTGGTGTGCATTTCTGATTGGGACTGTGGTGTGTCTTAGCCTTACGAGGTCAGGGTCCATCTTCCTCCTCCTAACCCTCCTTCAGGGTCCTCCATATTTTAACACAACTTCCTTTGTATTTCCTCTCTTTGTCATGGGTGTGTGTTCGTGTGTGATATCGTTGGGTATCTTCTTGCATCACACTGTTTTTACAGGTTTGTTGTCAGCCACGGTCGTGGCTTGTTCTTTTGGTTGACTATGTAAACTTCTCCAAAACCAGCGAACTCCGGCCTTTTTTTTTTCTAAATATATATTTTTATGGGTGTTTGTTTTGTGCCCTTTATTGACAGGACAGTGAAATAAAGTTTGGAAAGAGAGAGGAGGGAGTGATTCTTGTAATTGGAAACAAAGGTGGGAAACAAAGGTGGGAATCAAACCTGCGGTCGCTTCGACGCGCTACGTGATTAACGAGCTAGCTGGTTGAGTCCACGGCACCACATGCCAACGCCGTTCTGTTTGGGAGTGCACGTCTACTTTTGGTTCGGTGTTTACGGGCTGAAACCCATCTGTTTCTGCTGATCCCAATGTGTTTGCGTTGGGATCTCGCGGTTCCAGATAAGAAGAAGTGCTGAAGTCGGGTGTTTATGGTGTTGCGTAAGTGCAGAGAGGCGTGTGTCTCGGAAATATTTTGGAGCTAGCGAGGGAGGGAGGGAAACGAGAAACGAAAGCATTCTCTGCATTCTGTGCAATTGACTGAAACCGTGGGACTCAATGTTAGTTGTTTGACAATTATACGTCTCCAAAGCTTTCATTTTCTGTGCGTCATACTTGATGAATGACATGGGTTTCTTTGTGAAATAACAACCATCATTGAAAAACCCTCCCTGTCTTAAACTGAACCGTTTCTGTAAAGTTCGTTTTCAGAAGTTTAGCGGGATTAGTCACTCCATCCGGCTTGGATGTCCAAAATTAAACGTATCCCGGCATCGTGGAGAGAAGCACATGAGCCCTCCCTGCACTCAAATGACTTGTATCTTCTCTATTTTAAGTCCATAAGCCTCACTATCGAGACGACAACCTTTTAATATGCATTAAATAAAAATGCATTTCTGGGCTGGACGATTTTGTCTGGCACTATTCCAACCATACATGTATAAAAAATCCGCTCAAAGTGCTTTTTCTTTTCAAACTAAGAGCGTTCAGGGTCTCGTTCACCTGCTCCCACTCAGCAACATGTCCGCCACGGAGGACAAATGGTTTTAAGGGCCTGCCGTGCAAAAGAACGACCCGAAGTGAATAAGGATCTGAACGCATGGCCTCATTCTATCGGGACTCCTCTGTTATGCAGGAGATAGATGGGTCCCCCCCCCCGTGGTCCCAGGCTGCTGTCAGTCAGGGGACAGTGGACGATGATGGAGGTCCCGCCGGCCAGGCTACACCTGTTAATTAAAAGCCCATGGAAGAAGACGAAAACAAAAAGCGAAACGGGACACCACCACCCGGGAATCTGGTGGCCGTGGTTACCGCTTGGAGTGGTGAAGACCTCCTTGTGCAGGGTGTCACTGTCACTATATAGGGGCCACTACATTAAACCAGAGAGCAGTGAGCAGAGGTCTCCTGTTGCTCTCCACCCTGAGAAAACCCTGTGGAGGAATGTGTCTTGAAGTGCAGTCTAGCTGACAGCACTTAAGTATAATGTCCGATTCATACCTCCGGATCCTGACGAAATTCGTCCATCCGTAACAAACGTTGTCTCCGGGACTAGCCTTCATACCTCCGTCCGGTTTTAGCGTTGTTATGGATGTTACGCAATACATCATCTAGAGGGCAGTGACTTTCGTGTTGTAAATTACCGGAATCGACAATCGCAAACATTGCATCTGTAGAGGAGATGATTTTGCTTTGTGTCATCCGAAATCAGCAAAAAAGGCAAAAATATCCAGAGTGGCAGATCCAGAGTGGCACTGGGGAGATCCAATAGCTTTACATTTCAACAGACACCTGCCTTCAAGTGAGTTACAATTGTCAATTGAGAAGGTCCAGAGTCTCTCTAGGCAAATTAAATGAAGTACGAGAGTCTGGTAGGACCAGGCTATGTCTCAACCATCCTTCCCTCTTTCCCTGTTTCATGGGCTCTTCCTCGTTTGGTCACTGCGTTGCTAATAATAATAATAGTAATTCATTTTATTTGAGGGCGCCTTTCAAAGCACCCAAGGTCACCTTACAAGGCAGTTTAAAAAAACAAAAAACAAAATCAACAATCACAAAAAACACAAGAACAAGATACATTGAACAATTTACATGGGGTGAAATGGGATGGAATATGTCAGTTTAAAAATATGTGTTTTAAGACGGGACTTAAAAGTGGAAAGAGTGTCAGAATTACGGATGTCGGGTGGGAGGGTGTTCCAGAGGTGGGGGGCAGATCTGCTGAAGGCTCTGGACCCCATGGTAACCAGGCGGGCGGGAGGCACAGTGAATTGAATGGAATAGGAGGACCGGAGAGTGCGGGTGGGTGTGTTGATGTGTCGGAGTTCACAGATGTATGGAGGGGCGAGGTTGTGGAGGGCCTTGAAGGTGAGGAGCAGAATCTTGAAGTGGATGTGCGTTAGAGCCAGTGAAGCTGCTGAAGGACAGGGGTGATGTGATTAATGGAGGGGGTTCTGGTGATGATGCGGGTGGCAGAGTTCTGGACCAGTTGGAGTTTGCAGATGGACTTGAGGGGGAGACCGAAGAGGAGGGAGTTACAGTAATCGATGCGGGAAGTGACCAGGGTATGAACAAGGATGGCTGTGCTATGGGGTGTGAGGGATGGGCGGAGGCGGTTGATATTGCGTAGATGGTAGTAGGCAGACCTGGTGATGTTATTGATGTGTGCTTGGAATGATAGTGTGCTGTCGAGGATGACACCCAGACTCTTAACCTGGGGGGAGGGGGAGACTGAGGTGTTGTCGATAGTGATGGAAAAGCTGTCAGGTTTTGTGAGGGTTGATTTGGTGCCGATGAGGAGAACTTCTGTTTTATTGCTGTTGAGTTTGAGAAAGTTGCAGGTGAACCAGGATTTTATTTCTTGTAAGCAATCGGAGAGGGAGGTGGGAGGAAGGGTAGAAGTGGGCTTGGTGGATATGTAGAGCTGGGTGTCATCCGCATAGCAGTGAAAATGAATGTTAAATTTACGGAAAATATGGCTAAGTGGAAGTAGAGAAATGATGAACAGGAGGGGGCCTAGAACAGAACCCTGGGGAACACCGGAAGTGACTGGGAACTAATAAGCTAATAAGCACCAGTCTGTCACCAGTGAATAGACAGGCTCAATAACACCCTCTCTGTCCCATGTGTTCCCCAACCTGGACTCGTCACAATGTTCGTCGTTGTGGTTGTTGAGTTTTCCCAAATTTTCCCAGGAGTTCGAACCAAGGGGGGAGGGGGTTGTTAACATGCATGTACGCACACGCGTATGTGTGTTTACCAGTCGTTATTCGATTGACTACACACACACACACACACACACACACACACACACACACACACACACACACACACACACACACACACACACACACACACACACACACACACACACACACACACACACACACAGAACAAGGTGATTGAACGGTGGAGGTTTATTTATGGCTGCTTAGAACATAATGTGTCTACACACTCCGTGAGCACACAGCCAAGGCATTGACGGTTGACGTGATGTTGCCCTGGCAACGTGCAAGATGCGCCACACCGCCACCATGTAAACCTAAACTTCATCCAATACCACTGAGTTGAATTGAGTACCCCAGCAAAACAAATTAATAATTTTTTACAGTCATTAAGTTTGAGTCAAAGGCGATTGTACCAGTGTTTTAAATCCCTTCGGTCATATGTTTATCCGCTGTTTGTCAAATGATAAGCTTCACATAGTACAGAAGAAACATGAAGTGCTTTGAGCTCTGTGTTGGGGCCCGGTTCGGCCTTGGTGTTTTTCACGTTTCAGCTACACCAAAACGGGGTCCATTACCCACTCCTCCTCCTCCCCCTCCGGCCCAGTGAGCATTCAGGTGCATGTGAACAGCCTCCTTTGTGCTGGCCAACGAGGTGTTGAGTTAACAAACTGGCGGTTGATGGGGCGAGCGCGGTGGGGGTCTCTGCTCAGTCAACAACTGAGTTCTATTCCTGAGGCCCGGGAAGCGGCCCTGATCACCATCACCACCAAGCGGCAGGCGTGTGGCTCGACTCCCCTTTTTCCTCTTTTGCTTGTTATCTCAAGTTTGTTTTCCTCATTGGTTCGCAGGGGTGTTTAAAAGGGAGGTGAACCCCATAATCACAGTTATTTTGGACTAACATGTCGAAAGATATGCAAATCCTCTGTAAAAAAACAAGAGCTCTACTGCTCCCGGCGAAGCAGACTTTTCCAGAGCGGTGGATTTCTATTGGCTGTGCCTCCTTGCTGGAGTGAATGTAGGGGGGGGGGGCAACGTTTGACCACACCCCCCGACCTCGCTCCAATGGAACCCAATGGATGTTTTTCTGGGGTGGAAAATCTTTGGCTCTAATGGCGGTGGCCTTTAACGATCCTCGGTGGCGGGGCGGGTGTGTATGTGTTTTGCTATTTAGCCATTTAGCGTAACGTTTCAACCCAAAGCGCATTGCGAGTGGACTCTGAAGCATAACTTACTATTTGGGAGTGACCTCTGACCCGCTGTCGTTTTTCCCAAATCGGAGACACGGTCCGTGTAGCTTTTGATCGTGTGTGTGTGCCGAGCCGTCTCACACACACCGCCTGCACGCCTCCAGGCTGGTCTCTCGTGTGTGTGTGGTGGGGGTTGCTGGTTCGATTTCCCACAGCGCCCCATTAAGCATGGCTGCTGATGATGTCGCCAGGAAGCTGTTTTCTACACTGTCCAATCAGTTGTGGAGACATGCATTTTTGTGTGTGTGCGTGCACACGCAAGCCTGAACCAGAATCCTTCTGGTATCAGAGGAAACACTCTTTGGCGTCCTGCCTGCAGGGTTAAGCTATTTCTGACATAATCCGATCCACCTGATGGTGGACTTCTAAGGAAGGAGGAATACTCTCCCCTCCCTCCCATATGTGTTCCACAGGGATCCTTTTATTCTCTCCTCCCTCCAGTCTCTGTTCCCTGGCAGCATTGTACACTGACTTCATTTTGTTCCTGATTTGACCATTAAAATGGGTGGTGTCAGTATGTACCTGGTCATGGAGGGTTTAAAGGGGAAGAACAACTAAAAACTATAAACAAAATGATTGTCCCTATCGATCACCTGCAGAAATGTGT
This sequence comes from Gadus macrocephalus, assembly GCF_031168955.1. Classification (NCBI taxonomy): domain Eukaryota; kingdom Metazoa; phylum Chordata; class Actinopteri; order Gadiformes; family Gadidae; genus Gadus; species Gadus macrocephalus. The sequence continues at coordinate 23,563,706 of NC_082385.1, forward strand.
TATTCATTTGGCATTTTTTAACGGTCACATGTTTCTGCACACACGTACGCGCAGACACACACACGCGCAGACACACACACACACACACACACACACACACACACACACACACACACAGTTTTGTATATCCCTGAGAGAGGGTTGAGTTCGGGGTCACTTCATTCCCAGCCTGTTACTCAACCTCTTCCTGCAGGACAGCCTGCAGAATTATGGTCCGTCTGTTCGTTACAAAAACAAGCAAATCTACTCACCTTTTCCCCTTAGATTGTTTATGCACACACACACTATCCATGAGTTATATACATGGATTGACACTTTTGGTTAAAACTGTAACTCAACACCGGCAAAGAAGAGCAGGGCTGGATCAAGTTGTTTACTTTCTGGACCTTTTTCCACAGTCTCGGCCTCTCTGTCTGGTATGTGTCCGCGGCAGTGTTGGTCAGCTCCGGGTAAACCTCTGCGCTGGAGAGGGTATGAGAGAAAGTCTGGCCTTTGGAAAGTTTAAACCGTAGTCGCGTATTACATTTACATTTGGGGAATTTAGCAGGTACTTTTTTCCAAAGCTTACAATAAGTACATGTGTCAAAAGAAGGTGAAACAACAATATACCGCTATCGGTACAGTAAAGGTCTGATTATTGTCTCACGTTCGCGAAACGTGAGGACCACGCAGACGCTTCGACGCAGTCGTGAACCTGTTTTGGTTCTTCGTTGGGTTTTAGTGATCGGACCAATGAAAGCCCAAGCTGCTGCGTCGCCTCAACGGAACGTTACCATTTTTGGGAGGCGCACGTCAGGCCCTTGCGGTGGACGCAAGGAGGGTCCGCAAGGACGTAACGCGCCTGTAACCCCCTTGTGTTGCGTGAACCTGGGACCATAATCAGCCCTTAATTCATGGAACCAAGTGCCAAGCACTAACAAAAACCAAAAAAAATAGCTACATGTTTTTTTCTGACGCAGTATACAAATTAAGTTAATTAACACTGTTTAATAATTCTGGCCCTTTCTGGTAGTGACCAATAAAATGGAGGAGCGAGTGTATGCAATGTTGTTTTAGGTAACCTTCTCCCTAGAAACGCGTCGAGCTGGTTCCTCCTCGGGTCGAAGCTCAGGTTAACGACTCGTAACGGGGACATCATCCAAGCTCAAAAACCAAACAAACGGGTCAATTTCTAGATGGCAATTTCAAGAGAGAGAGAGAGTTCACTGGTTCACTGGCCAGTATATCACCGGTGTTAAAGCAAGCACATGTAAAGAAAAAATAGAGGAATTGGTGGAATGATTCTGGTGATAAGCCCAACAATGAATATGTGGATCACGACCCAGGTTAGATTAGGAGTTGATTGATTATCAGTACGGAGTTGGAAGTGTGAAACACACATTTCACAACCACACAGCAGAAGCAACAGCACCATGTTTAAAACCGGACCTAACACCAGACCTTTGTGTGTGTGTGTGTGTGTGTGTGTGTGTGTGTGTGTGTGTGTGTGTGGACTGAAACCGAATCGTCCAAACTACAGACAAAATCGGGTCGACAGACAGCTTGTCATCACTGGCATGATGTATGTGTATTTGCATGAGTGTGTGTGTTGGAGGGAATGTGATGCATTACTATAATTAACATGCTTGCTTTAGCACCACCGCGGAGACAGATCAACACAGGGTAAGAGAGAGTGAGGGACTTTAAATATATGCTGGATTTGCTTCTGAAAGTGGAGAAGGAACTAAAGGGGGAAGGAGGGTCACTAAAATATCAGGCCAGACGGGCTAAATATATAACTGGCTCTTCGTCCTGCTTACATGTGAGAACGATTCAACGGCATCAAGACCATGACCGAAATAGAGAGGTTATTCTAATGCTGATGCAGGAGATGGTAAATGGTAAATGGACTGCATTTATACAGCGCCTACCTAAACATTGGCCACTCAAAGTGCTTTTCAATGTTGCCTCAGATTCACCCATACACACCCATACACACAATCACACACCAACGGGAGAGTCAACCATGGAAGGCGACAGCCAGCTCGTCAGGGGCAGTCAGGGTGAGGTGTCTTGCTCAGGGATACCACCAGGAGCCGGGGATCGAACTAGCAACCTTCAGGTTATATTTAAACTCGCTCCTCCTGAGCCACATGCCGCCCGAGATGAGATGGGATGGAGACAATGAGATGTTTGTTGGCAAAGGGACCGATCTGGCCCCTGATGTTCTTTGGGTGCCAGGGGTGCCACGGGCTTTTCAACAAAACGTTACGTCTTAGACCATGAGATGGGCAGTACCAGGGCGACTGCGATCGTTGTATTTCAACATGTCTTTTGGATGTTCTTGAGAATAAGCAGTTAATCGGACCTCCTTAAGGTATCGGTTAGACGGTCTCTCTTTGTGAGCTCCAGCGGTGCGGCTATGCCTCTACTCTGTCAAGGCACTTACTTTGGCCGGTCTGACTTTCAGTAAACGTTGAAGCAATGGCGAATAAGCGGCCAAAATCGCGGGCTCTGTGCCCAACGGCTAGCGCAGATTGGCCGTGGCGACGGTGGGTGGTTGTTAAAAGGCACTGCTGTGTCTCCTGGCTCGCCGACGGGGATTAGGTCTTTAATTATCTTTTTTAAAGGGGAGGTGCCGCGCCGACTCCCACGGAGACAGCTGGGTACAGTGGGCCCGTGCCTTCAAGGCCCCATATTTGGCCTGGACTACCAGGTTCATGTGACTCGTGGCAGCCCAAAGCCCTAACTCCTTTTTCCACTTTAGTCTAATTTTTGTGTTTGTTTTAACTCTGTTTTCCGGTGAATATCGGCCGATATTATCGGCCGATATTCGCGTTTTTACGTGTATCGTATCGGCCGATACGCGGCTGATTTTCGCAGATATTTTTTTCGCCAATTTTCTTTTTTTCTTTTTACTTGTTCTACCTCACCTGTCTTTAATATTTGTTAAATATTGTTAATCTACTTGTTCTTACGTGCTCTACCTCACAGGTTTTTACTATTTGTTAAATATTGTTTTTTATATTGAAGTTCAATAAATGTTCCTTTTTTTAAATTGAGACTTGTAACATTTGTTATCAGTGTAATTTTTATGATTGAGGGAGCAAAAGCAGTATCGGCTCTAAATATCGGCTCGAAATATCGGCTCAAGAAAATCGGCATTGGCGTATCGGCTAAGGCTGATGAAAAAATATCGGTATCGTATCGGCCCTAAAAAATCTGTATCGGTCGATCCCTACTCGTAAGACCTTATTTCTCTGTGGTTCTGAATTGAGAAGTTAAATCCGAACTTTGTGTATGTGTGTGTAAGCATGCATTGCCCTTCTGGCAAATTAAGACCCATTGATCGAAGGCTATGAAAAACGTGATTGTGACTTGGAAGGAACTAACTCTCAAAGCCTGGCATTGGGCTGCTTGGAAATCAGACATGTTTTCGCACACACGCACTGGGTTTGATCAACAGCCTCATATTCACTTTATCCCGATTTTAAGTTATTCGCGAGGCCTAGGGGAGCTGTCTACTATTGACATTCATAGTGGATGTCTGTATTCATAAGGCTACAGCAAGTATTGGCTTCATTTATTCATATTATAAGGCGCTAATGTTTGTGGCACAAATGCATTCCCCTCTCACGGTCCCCTTGAGAACCACATTTATTTATACGACCCCGTCCTCATAAACATTATGTTTGACCCAGCCCATCAAAGGGCCTGAGACCGCATGAGAACGCAGTGAATTCTGTTCTTTCTGCGTGGGCTTTGAGCCACATATTGAGAGCATTTGTTCTGCCATTCCAAAAATGAGAAGTCACCAGTCATGAAGAAGAAATGCTTCAAGAGCTGTTTAAAAAATTGGAGATGAACAATGTTAGCTTGTTCGATTTTAACTAGCCTTGTCTCTGGCTGCCTCAGTAGCGGCAATTCACGGTTCGCATCTCTTGCTAATCCTTTGTAAGGCTCTAGGTGCGACTGCAGTATAAAACCTAGCTTCCCGCTGTTAGCCATGGGGAGGCCCTTCCAGCCACGAGCACAGCACAACAGCACAGCACTTTAATTAAACACCACCAACTTGGCTAATGTCTTGTCCCGTCACTTCCTCACAGGTTTATTCGCAGGTTAATCTGAACATAGATATATTTTGTGACTCAGTGTGCACACCATGGCGGTCATTCATTTCCAACATAAGGCATAATGTCATGAAACAACATTCCAAGACAAAGAGGAAGATTTTCGAAGCCAAACCCATTTTTTGGCAACCTGAGAACGGCCATTCCTACCATAGGTGGAGCCACGGTTGGACTGCCAACACAAATACAGAACATCACTTCTTACCTTCAAACGTACCCTTATCCAACCCTAGTTTATCCAGATAACTTGCTGCTGAAGTATTGTGGTTTCTCAATCCCACCACTCATATCCACGTTCAGGGGATAGTAGAAGGGTTCCATAATGTGATCCCATGTCCACAGCCCTTGGGTGGTGACTTATCTGCTCGAAATACAATGGCTGCCGGACTGTTGATGGTCACCTCTTGTCAATGCCCCTTGCAGTGCAACCCACATCTCATGCGTTTTTTTGTGGACAGGAACCTCTTATCAGAAAGTCTTCCGGACGAGTCTGGTTTTCCCACACGAGTCAATGGCTCAGGGAGGGGTGAGTTTTCCCAGGTGAAGGCTTGACGTTTGAGTGTCAATGGCGTTCAAATTCCCAGATTTAGGGGGTTTAGGGGGACGCAGGGAGGGGGGGGGGGGGTCACACGAAGAGGTCACAGTGTATAAATTGAAGGAATTATCTCTGAATGACAAGGCGCTAAAGCTCTTTAAGAGCGGTGGATTTGCAGCCTACGTCCATTTGGATTACACTGTATGAGTATCAGTCCAGTGGGCCATGTCGGATCTCCATGGTTGCCTCCTGGTCCAATTGTTGTTTTTATTTTGTATTTTTAAGGCATGGTAAACATACAAATCATGTGGAGTCAAGAGGCGGTGAGAGGAAGGGTATTGCATCACGATTCCTCCACCACTCCCCAACTCCATCGCGCCCCCGGTGCATTCCACCGTCTTGGGTTTGCTCTGGGGAGGAATGCAATTATCTTGAGTCTCCTCCCCAGCCTGCTTACCGACGCGGCGTGGCTAACTGGGGACAGCCTAGCTAATTAGAGGATGCTGCTCAGTGTTTCCCACAGACCAAGGACCAATGTGTGGTGCGGGGGGGGGGGGGGGGGGGGGGGGCGCACTCGCACTCGCACTCGCACTCGCACTCGCACTCGCACTCACTGACGTCTGCGACACGGCGACGCGGCCGTCAGTGAGTGTGCATGTAACTCCGCGTTTACATGCGGACACATCTGATTTGCATAGATGTGGAAGAACAGCTCAATCGGAATAGAAAAGTATCATATATATATACAGTGGGGCAAAAAAGTATTTAGTCAGCCACCAATTGTGCAAGTTCTCCCACTTAAAAAGATGAGAGAGGCCTGTAATTTTTATCATAGGTATACCTCAGCTATGAGAGACAAAATGAAAAAAAAAATCTAGAAAATCACATTGTCTGATTTTTAAAGAAATTATTTGCAAATTATGGTGGAAAATAAGTATTTGGTCAATAACAAAAGGTCATCTCAATACTTTGTTACATGCCCTTTGTTGGCAATGACAGAGGTCAAACGTTTTCTGTAAGTCTTTACAAGGTTTTCACACACGGCTGCTGGTATTTTGGCCCATTCCTCCATGCAGATCTCCTCTAGAGCAGTGATGTTTTTGGACCTTCGCTGGGCAACACGGACTTTCAACTCCCTCCAAAGATTTTCTATGGGGTTGAGATCTGGAGACTGGCTAGGCCACTCAAGGACCTTGAAATGCTTCTTACGAAGCCACTCCTTCGTTGCCCGGGCGGTGTGTTTGGGGTCATTGTCATGCTGAAAGACCCAGCCACGTTTCATCTTCAGTGCCCTTGCTGATGGAAGGAGGTTTTCACTCAAAATCTCACGATACATGGCCCCATTCATTCTTTCCGTCACACGGATCAGACGTCCTGGTCCCTTGGCAGAAAAACAGCCCCAAAGCATGATGTTTCCACCCCCATGCTTCACTGTAGGTATGGTGTTCTTTGGATGCAACTCAGCATTCTTTCTCCTCCAAACACGACGAGTTGAGTTTTTACCAAAAAGTTCTATTTTGGTTTCATCTGACCATATGACATTCTCCCAATCCTGTTCTGGATCATCTAAATGCTCTCTAGCAAACTTCAAACGGGCCCGGACATGCACTGGCTTTAGCAGGGGGACACGTCTGGCACTGCAGGATTTGAGTCCCTGGCGGCGTAGTGTGTTAGTGATGGTAGCCTTTGTTACTTTGGTCCCAGCTCTCTGGAGGTCATTCACTAGGTCCCCCCGTGTGGTTCTGGGATTTTTGTTCACCGTTCTTGTGATCATTTTGACCCCACGGGGTGAGATCTTGCGTGGAGCCCCAGATCGAGGGAGATTATCAGTGGTCTTGTATGTCTTCCATTTCCTAATAATTGCTCCCACAGTTGATTTCTTCACACCAAGCTGCTTACCTATTGCAGACTCAGACTTCCCAGCCTGGTGCAGGTCTACAATTGTGTTTCTGGTGTCCTTTGACAGCTCTTTGGTCTTGGCCATAGTGGAGTTTGGAGTGTGACTGTTTGAGGTTGTGGACAGGTGTCTTTTATACTGATAAGGCGTTCAAACAGGTGCCATTAATACAGGTAATGAGTGGAGGACAGAGGAGCCTCTTAAAGAAGAAGTTACAGGTCTGTGACAGCCAGAAATGTTGCTGATTTGTAGGTGACCAAATACTTATTTTCCACCATAATTTGCAAATAAATTCTTAAAAAAATCAGACAATGTGATTTTCTGGATTTTTTTTTTCATTTTGTCTCTCATAGCTGAGGTATACCTATGAAAAAAAAATAAAAAAATTACAGGCCCCTCTCATCTTTTTAAGTGGGAGAACTTGCACAATTGGTGGCTGACTAAATACTTTTTTGCCCCACTGTATACGCCTCAATCGGTTCGGAATACAATTCTATGCGGAATAGAATAGGTGGTGTAGTCCGCTATAAATACTTATTCCGATTAGTTTGGGGTTTAACTTGGAGCAGCTGCAGTAGTTCGCAATTGGTCCACTCCGTCTGTACTTTAATGCACACTGAACCTTACCGCTGTCAAGGAAATTGGATTTATTGCCTGATTCACGTCTTTGTTATTATCACTCCGTAGTAGTTTCAGTAGTCCGGTAACTTAACAACCCCAGCGTGTCCGGTTGCTAAGCGACGGGTGACATCGGTGGGTTCATGTGTTAGCATCGTCGTTCTCGCTGTGTGTGTGTGTGTGTGTGTGTGTGTGTGTGTGTGTGTGTGTGTGTGTGTGTGTGTGTGTGTGTGTGTGTGTGTGTGTGTGTGTGTGTGTGTGTGTGTGTGTGTGTGTGTGTGTGTGTGTGTGTGTGTGTGAGAATGACAGGGGGAACGTGTGCTATGCAGAGATGAATGGACGGAACGATTTTTAGATTTCCAAATCGCGTTATTAAAAATAAATTTAAAAAAAAAAAAAAAAAGACAGAATCAATTCGTGGCGCTCGATGTTGATTCTGTGGCGCCGCGCCACACAATGGTCTATGTATGGGAAACACTGCTGCTTGTTAACAGTACAGGAGGAGGGTGTGTTTTTAGGCTTGCTTCAGTTTTGTGGTGCGTTTTCCTGTGGGTTCATCATACGAGGATGATCCCGAATCTCGTATTTGAACTGCCTTTGTTTTGGGCTATTATTTCTTCATTATTTGTTTTTTCAACTCCCAACCCAAACCCTTGCTTCTTTCTTTCCAAACAGGAAATTACCTATTGCCATATTTGTGAGGATTCTCGATTGGATTTGTGCTTATTTAGCTTATTTACTATGTTGAATGTTTATTTTTAATGTCTGTGTAACGATGGTCAAGCATCAGGGAGACGGAGGCGGAACTGTTGAATTTTCTTTCCTTTATTTTCCTTTGGAAAATAAATCAAATCATTGCCATCAGTAATCGGTGTACATATACAGCATCAGATCAAAAGCAACGGCTTCTCTGATGATTACTAGCAATAGAAAATACATACACAACATTTAACTTCCCATGAATGGGCATAACTGTAGTCCAAGTGCAGTTACAGCACTTCATTAAAACCTATTTACATTATGGAGCCACATACCTTTGGAAAATAAATCTAATCATTGCCATCAGAAATCGGTGTACATATACAGCATCTGCACAAGCAAGAAAGAGAGTAATAGTACTTTCAATGTATGAACGTGGCTAGCGGAGTTTACGGCTAGCCATGTTAGCCTTAGCATGTAGAAACCCAAGGTCATAAGAAAAGTATTAATAAACTTTCTGTAAAACATGCAAACTACAGTACGATCGTAACAGTGAATGGAAAATAACATAACACATGGGATACATCGAAGTTATCAACTTAAACATGAATTCACTTTAAGAAAACTGATATTGGGTACAGTGCTTTACATAGCGAACCTACCAGATCAAAAGCAACGGCTTCTCTGATCGAGTAGGAACGCAGTAGATTTCCACGCAGCACAGAACTAAACGCGGCAGATCTGCAGTACACCATATGGCCACGGGTGGCTCCCATTCACACTTATTAACCACGGCAGTTTTATTTTGGCGAGAATCATATATAATAATACACTACATTTTTAACTCTGTTACATCTGCACTCACTGTAACCAGGGACGCTGGAAGTAATTCACAGTTGGGGGGGCTGAGAAACGTTCCGATGACGTCATAATGCGAAAGGTCAAACATAAATAAATAACGTTCTCGATAGGGTGTTACACTTGGTTATTTATATGCCTAGTAATCATGTGATAAAGGCTATAATGAGATGTCATCACAACCAACCTGTATTAGACCAGAGGTTTTAGAAATACACCATAAGGCCAACTTGTGAATGTGCTTCATTGAATCACACATGAAATGCAAGTATTTCTCAGAATGTCTTTAATTAAGACCTCAAATATTTAATTACACGCACAAGGTACTGATAGTATGCATTACAGTGTTATGAACAAATAACAGCCTAGATGAGGCTAACTGATTTTGATTTAACGTTAAGAAAAAAAACTCCTTCCTCCGAACTCCGAAGCAAACGCACGCACAAACCATCCTCCTCTTGCTCCCATTCAAAGAACTACAGAAGAACACACACAAAAAAGAAGTAAATTAGTACTATTAGCCAAAAGGTCTAACAACAACATTTTTTTTTCCCAACTAATCCAGCTGCACGGCCACTACATAATGAGAACACAAACCAACCATCTGATATTGCTAATCAAGGGCCCACACCGATATGCAGTTAAAAGACATTTTCTTACCTTAAGTAGATGGTATGACTCCAAAGGTGGTCTTTCGTTCTGGGGTGGTGCTGATGAATTCCGTCATCAGAGCAGGGACGTCCAGTGTATCCAGAATATCCTGGTGCATATGTAGAAGGGCCAGGTGAGTGAGTCTTCTCTGTACGACGGTGTTGCGCAGCCAGGTCTTCAAGCGGCGCAGTGCAGAGAATGACCTCTCTGATGAGGCCACGGAGATGGGCAAGGAAAGAGCGAGATGGAGTAGATTTCCTACGTCCTTGAAAAGACCTCTTGTTTGGGCGTGCAGGGAAGACATGAAAGTGGCGAGGTCATAGAGCGTTCCAAATTTCTCCTGCCGTGTAAGCCCCACCAGCATCCGAAGTTGCATATGCAGACCAGGCACATCAATATTACCCGGCAGCTTGAGAGAGACCAGGTCTTCTTCTGTTCCAACCATCCCGTTTGTGGCAGAAAGCAAAGTTGCTTCCCTTAGTGCGGCAGTTGTCATGCCACTCTGGTCAAATCGGCGCTCTATTTCAGCATGGACAAGGTCCAGTGCCTCAAAAAACTGCATTTTCCATGATGCCGCTCCCTTTGAAGTAACAGCATCTTCAGTCTGCCTTGTGTCACGGTATCTGGATGGAGTTTTCGTGATCCGGTTGGTGGTTGGGTCAGGCATCTTCAGATCGTATTTAGCTGCTGATGCGTTGGTCTTATTCAGCAGCTCCTCCATAGCATTATCGTTGCGCAGGGCCTGTATGCGCTCACTCAGCGTTTTTATGCATTCCAGCGCTCCAGCAGCTGTGGCCTTCTCAGCTTGAAGCACTTTAGCCACAGCTTCGCAAGGAGTGAAGAGGGCCTCGGAGCAAAGAAGACCAAACATGGTCTTTCCCTTTTTGGCTTGTTTCAGTAGCCCCGATATCTTTGCCTTCATTTCGCCGCGAACATCTTGCTGGAGTGTTTGTAGGGTTTTGAGAAGTGGGCCAAATGCACGGATTATCCTGGATACTGCAAGGGCTCTCACGCACCACCTCGTAGGACACAGTCCAAGGATGTTACATCTCGCATCCTCATCACCGAAACAGGACTCAAAAGTTGTCCGTCGCTTGTTGGATTCCCTGATTATGTTGGCTGCGCTCTGGACGAACTGAAGAGTCTCCGATATAAGCGGCACCTCTCTCGCAACCTCCTGGAGTGCCAGGTCAAGGGAGTGATTGCAGCAATGCACAAACAACGATCCCTGACATACCTCTCCAAGTCTTGCTTGCACTCCAGAAAATCGTCCGGACATATTGCTTGCGCCATCAAAACAATATCCCTTCAGCTTCTCTAACGGAAGGTTGAGACGCAAAAACACGTCTTTGATGCACACAAAAAGAGTTTCTGCTGTGGTGTCGGGCGCGTTATAGTAACCAAGAAACCGACTGTGCTGGATAAAATTGTCATCTGTGTAAAACAAGTGACAAGAGAACTGTTCTTTCGCTGTTATATCAGTGGTTCCATCAGCAATTAGCCCATAGTATGGGGAACCAAAAGCCTCTCTCACCACAACGCGCTGAACGGCATGGGCAAGACGCTCAATGATTTCATTTTGGATGTTGTCCCCCATCCAGTTGTCCCTCCGGAGAAGCCACTCACGAGCAGCAGGCAGGTCGTACGTCCTCTCTAACATCATCTGCCAAAATGTGCCATCCCGATGTTCTTGTCCTCTCAGCGGCAACCCCTGACGAGCTAGAAACTTGATGGAACGAAACGCCAGCTCCAGAACAGTCTGGGCAGTCACCTGGTCCTTGGCGATAGCCTGTGAGAGGAGCGCGTTGATAGGCGTTTGTTTTAACGCTGACAGCTTGCTGACTACCTCCAAGTGGAAACTGGATTCCTCATGTTCCCGAAATTTGTCCCCTGCTTTTCGCCAATTGCCAAACCCCCCCTTCATAAACACCCCCTCCCTCATTCTTTCTGCACTTATCAGTTTCTTCTCCATCGCCGAACAGCACACAAAACACACAGCTCTGTCAGTGTCTTTCAGATAATGAATCCATGGCCATTTCGAAAACCACCCTGCCTTGAAAGATCTGGAGAAGTTTTCATTGGCAAAACGCCTGGCTGGGAACGAAAAATATTTTGGCTGAAAAGGCTCCTCTATCAGACTGTAGCTAGTGCTAGCTTCCCCGCCGCTAGTAGCAGCAACAGAATCAACCGACGGCGCCGCAGCAGTTAGCATCGCCGGCTCATCCAAGCTCTCCTCCTCCAAGCTCTCCTCCTCCGGTCTGATTGGGGGGTGATGATCCTTTGATGGTAAAGACACTTGAATGCTGACACATTCTACATTCGTAGTAGTGTTTTGCCTTTTGGTGGAACCATGACCCACAGGATCTTTGAAAAAATCCGAAATTCTTTTCTGACTCATTTGACTATTGGACTATTTATTTATTTCCGCGGGGGTTTTTGAATTTCACATTCAGCCTCTCGCCGGGGGATGGGGGGGCTGCAGCCCCCCCAGCCCCCCCACTTCCAGCGTCCCTGACTGTAACTGAGACATGTTCCTGTATGCCCAAATTTAACTAACAAGATATTGGTCATCAAGCAGGAACTGTGTCCAACATTTATATCCCCTCGGGAACATGTTGCATTTACAGTCGCTCAATCTGCTTCTATTTTTACCGATATATAAAGGAGAAGTATTCCACCACATATCAGATGTAACTTTAGGACTGACTGTTGAGGATGTGTGTGTCTCTGTGTGCATGTATTTTGCCCCTGTAATGCATGGGTGTGACAGTTTGGCCTGTGACACAGACTGACCACCTTGAAACAGACACGCACAGTAGCCAGATGGTGTCAGACTTGGCAGACACCTTGGTCTTACTGTTCTGATTCCCTCTCTCCCCCTCTACCCAACCTAAGCTCCTGTGTCTACCACACCCAGACTTTCTTTTTCAGAATACAATGATCATCATAATTAAAGCAAGAATAAGACTGCAATGAGAAACGTGTCCAAATTCTGTTCGTATCGCTTCGTTTAAGATCCTTTTTTCATTGATTTAAACACATTTACACTATTACCTAGAGGCTTAATATCTCTACTTTCATTGTCCCCAGCCTCACTTTGATGGTTGTTGCGGATAGAAGCGTCTGGTACATGACTGAAAGTAAAGACAAATGTAATCCAGATTGTTACCACGCAAACAATCCATGACATACACACACGCCCTCCTGGGAGGATAAAAGGCTTCAGCTGGGGTGTGTGTGTGTGTGTGTGTGTGTGTGTGTGTGTGTGTGTGTGTGTGGGTGTGTGTGTGGGGGGGTGTGGGTGTGTGTGTGTGTGTGTGTGTGTGGGGGGGTGTGGGTGTGTGTGTGTGTGTGTTGTATAGTGTGTGTGTGTTGTATAGTGTGTGTGTTCTTGTATAGTGTGTACCGTTTGTATGTAAAAGTTTATAAATGTTGCCTTGACCTAGGGCTGGGCGATATATCGAATATATGCGATGTATCGCGAGATGTTCTCCAGGGGATGTATAAAATGCCCATATCGCGAACATCGAATATAAATTGGGACGCAATGTTTCTTTTTGCCGCCGCCGGCATACTCGTTGTGCTTTCACGCGACGGGGCGACAAGATCTCATACAAAGTGAACGTAGAGACGCGTATCTGCCAATCAGCGTTCAACAGCGTGGCCACTGAGTGACATGTGTAACGTAACAGCCAACCAGCGTTCAACCGTCAAACTCGGTGCAGTGCAGTCCGGGGTGAACTGCAGCACGGAGGAGAAAGTGATTGTTGCCGTTTGCGACTCCCGGAGCTCTATATATAATAATATATAATATAATATAATATAATTGGTTATATAATATCACGGATAAAAGCTCTGTGCGCCTCCTGATGGCCGTAGCGTGGGGAGCTCTCATAGGGATTGGGCTTCTCGGGGTTTGTTTAACGCACAGCGTTCCCTTCTCTCGCTATTTCCGGTGGCTCTCTAAACTCACTCCCCCCGGCCATTGCGAGTCCACGAGATTCTCATGGACGCGCGTGTGTGACGTAGTCTGGAAGGCGCGCTGCTGTAGGTGCGTGTACCTCCGACTGGTGAGTGAGAACAGCCAGAAAGAGAAAAAAGGATGGAAACTGAGGATTTGGTTTCGAAAAAGAATAGCACTGGATCCTTCGTCTGGCAGTGTATATATAATAATTATTATTCAAACTGTTAATAAATAATTAACGGTTTGAATAAATGCTGTGTTGGTAAATCTAACTTGCTGTGATTTTCCTTTTCTTATGTGCAAGTTCTAAATTGTTCCAATAGAAAGCACTGATGAGTTTAAACAATATGTTGTTTCATGTAATCTACATGCAGACTTATGTTTCAGTAATACTAGAATTATTACTGACGTAACATTATGCCAGACATGGTTGAATCGAGCATTTATGATGTGCTCTAGAGGAGATTCAAAATATATCGAGATATATATCGTGTATCGAGATATAGTAAAAAAATATCGAGATATTCATTTTGGCCCATATCGTCCAGCCCTACCTTGACCGATGGATGTCAGATTTACACTCGGCTGTGGGTGTGTATTTGTTTTACAGCAAGCTCAGCAGCAGAGCTGTATATTAACTATTATCGGCACCGCATAATAACATTGTGTAACTTTTAAAAGGAAAGGTTGGTGCCGGTAAGTGGTGAAGGCCACACACACACCCTAGGAAAGGGTGTGTGTGTGGCCTCGGTCTGGTTGGTAGCAGCCTAACCTGCCTCTAGCGTTCCTCAGCGCGGGGTCGAAGGGTACGGGATCGTTAATGTTGAACGGCTCGTTAGCTGGGCCTGCCAGCACAGGCTGCCATTTTCCGTTTGTGTACTTTCATTGTTTGTGTGTTGCAGTGTTAGGGGTGACCTTTATTATATTATGTCTATTATTTTTATATAATTAACAAATATTTGTAGATGTGTACAGCTATGGATAATTGGTATATAAGATGGAGCTATAACTGTTGTTGCCACTGTCGATCAACCTACCTATTTACCTATTTATTTTATTCATCACTCGTATGTATTAACAATATAATAAATAAGGACACGCTTACCAAAGTTACCACAATCCAAAACTATATATTTTTTTCCATTTTCTTATAAACAGACATAATTCGCACCACAACAGCTACGATGTCTGGATGTTATGATATGTACATGACCGTTAACACAGACCGCAAGCATATTTACAGAGAGCAAGGGAATAACATGCACAATAACAATGGGAAATGCTCCCGGGTCTCTCAAGATGTGTATCGTCTACGTAGTTAGCATGCTAGCAGGGCATGCCTCCAAGCAGTCTTTTAACACCCTCCATCTTGTTTGTGTTCCCCTAGCAACGGTCTCCGGGCAAGCTGCTGTTTGACCTGGTGGCCAACCACCTCAACCTGGTGGAGGGGGACTACTTTGGGCTGGAGTACCAAGATCACCGCAAGATGACCGTGAGTCAGAGAGACGGCACACCGCTCACACACACACACACTGACACGCTCACATACATTCTCATTCGCACACAGACATTCAGGCACTCAATCGCTCACTCAATCGCGCACATATACACACATTCACTTCCTCACAACACTCAATCACTCACGCACTGGTGCACACAAAGATTCACTCCCTCGAGTCATGCACACACACACACACACACACACACACACACACACACACACACACACACACACACACACACACACACACACACACACACACCCATTGAACTCGGGAGATGCAACGGAGTGGTATACATGCGTTATTAATGAATAATGGCATTGTCCACATGCATGCACACACACACTCAAGATGGCATGGAAGAGGACATACCACTCATGTTTGTGTTTTGCCCAACAACAAAATATCACATCAAACATTTGCATTAAACAGCACACACAGGATGTTCGTCCAAGGAAAAGACACATTGACTTAATTGTTGTTCACAATATATAACACATACCTACACTTAAAAAGTATAAAGCCCTCAACATAATATGTCTGAGAAGGTATCTCACCCTTTTCCCGTCAGCAACTGAACGTTTTGGCATTCGTGTTCAACGATAGTTGTAATCAGAAAGTATTTACCTTAATGCTCTAACCACAACGCCTTGGATGTCTTGGATATAATTCATCATTGTTATTAGTATGGATGCACCGATATGAAAATTTTGCCGATACAGATATCCAATATTAATTTTGCTGTTTTGGCCGATAACCGATATTAACCGATAGCGATATATGTTTTTTAAAAAAGGTTTCTGAGATGATACAATTTTGTACAGACTGAAAATCATGCAAACTGAATTTTTGAATGTCTTCCTTTATTTTCAGAACGCATTTAACTTAACATGGTTACAGGGCTACCATAAAACATAAGTAACCAACCTTTACCAACCAACCTATACTCTAGGGCCTATAGCATATAAACACGTTGTCTGATTACAGTTTATTTCATTTTTCACAATTTACCAGCTCTCGTTTTGAAGAATATTCACCGCGCCATTCGTTTCAATGGAAATTGCGACGGTCTATCTATACTTTCAACATAAAGTGTACATATTTATTATTCGAAATTCGTCCCAGCCTTTATATCACAGATACTTTAGGGTCTGTAGCATTAACCACATTGTCTGATTAGTTTAATTCATTTTTCACAATTTACTAGCTCTTGTTTTGAAGAATAAGTACCGCGCCATTCGTTTCAATGGGAATCGCGAGGGTCTATACTTTCAACATAAAGTGTACATATTTATTAGGGGTGTGCATTGGCACTGCCCTCACGATTCAATTCGATTACGATTCACCAGGCAACGATTCGATTCAATTCGATTCTATGATGCATTGCGATGCATCAAAATTCTACTGCACACAAAAAGGCAAATTTTTTCACCTTCCACTCCCAAACCTACTGCAATTAAATGCAAGGCTTTGTCCTTTCTGACATTGTCCTTATAAAATGGAATATATATTTCATAATTTATTTTATGTTGCTCCACTTCGACAATCAGTCTCTCGTCGTCCATGTTGCCGACCCTCTGAGACCCTTTGATTGACCTCCTGCTGACCTGGTGCCACCGGTCATGACGTTATGTTGATGTGAAGTTGTGATAGGCTACATGAGCTGAGTATTGTGTTTTATTTAGAAAATTGACCGGATGCTCTATGGCTTTTAGTTTTTCACTTCCTGCCCGGCTCGATCTGCTCTGTTGAAATTGACGCGGTTCAGAAACGGCTCGCGTCAAAAATAGAAGTGCTATGGAATGGTAGTGCTGCGGCGCGGCGCGCGGCTTCTGGGACGCTGCTGAGCCGGTGGAAATGGTTTCATTGATTAGAGTGGCAGCGATCAGCAGCGGTGACCGCGGCACAGCCGTTCCGCGGCGCTTACGTCCCCGGTGGAAATCACGCCTCGTTTCCACATACGTATGTTTTTCGTATCCGTGCTTCCGTAAATTTACGGAAGGAGTCGCTAGTGTTTTACGTACGGGCATGAATTTATTTACGGACAAAAGATGTTAGGAGGAAACCGATGGATTGCTTACTCCGGGTAGGAAATGAGTCCTTAGCCCAAGTGAAGGAGTTCAAGTACCTCGGGGTCTTGTTCGCGAGTGAGGGTAGGCCTACTATGGAGCGTGAGATTGGCCGGAGAATCGGAGCAGCGGGGGCGGTATTGCGTTCGCTTTACCGCACCGTTGTAACGAAACGAGAGCTGAGCCGCAAGGCAAAGCTCTCGATCTACCGGTCGATCTTCGTTCCTATCCTCACCTATGGTCATGAGGGCTGGGTGATGACCGAAAGGACGAGATCGCGGGTACAAGCGGCCGAGATGAGTTTTCTCAGAAGGGTGGCTGGCGCCTCCCTTAGGGATAGGGTGAGAAGCTCAGCCATCCGTGAGGAACTCGGATTAGAGCCGCTGCTCCTTTACTTAGAAAGGAGTCAGCTGAGGTGGTTCGGGCATCTGGTAAGGATGCCCACTGGGCGCCTTCCTTGGGAGGTGTTTCAGGCACGTCCAGTGGGGAGGAGACCTCGGGGAAGACCCAGGACTAGGTGGAGAGATTATATCTCAACACTGGCATGGGAACGCCTCGGGATCCCCCCGTCAGAGTTGGTCAATGTGGCCCAGGAAAGGGAAGTCTGGGGCCCCCTGCTTGAGCTGCTCCCCCCGCGACCCGACCCCGGATAAGCGGGCGAAAATGAGATGAGACAAAAGATGTGGGAGCGTATGATAATGGCCGTTTTTAGGAGACCGGTACTGTGGAACATGAGGATCGACATATACAGAGATAAAAACAAAACCAACCAGGCTTGGAAAGAGATCGGTGAGGAGTTTGGCCTGCCAGGTACTTACAAGTATTGTGAAAAACATAAAAACTTTCATACGGTATCTCCGTAAAACGACGGCGAAAGTTAAATTTTTTGAACGTATATTTCGGACATACCGGACAGAAATTTTACGGAGGGGAGGAGTCTCGGAGGAAAAACGGACATTACGGAGAATCACATAGGAATGAATGGACTTTCGGTCGGAGAAGGTTGGATCGCATACGAGAATGTACGTATGTGGAAAGTGGTGTTGTTGTTGCTAGCTAGCGCCGCTGTCACGTTAAAATTGTACCGGGGGCGGAAATTCTACCGGCCTACGTCATCCATAGTAATCCATTCCAAACCTGCCTGGCAACAGACGATCGCGTCGCCCGTTGCCTGGCAACGGGCGATCGCGTCGAATGACGTGGAAGGCTCTTGAACATTCGCGAACTTGTTCATTGAGCGCGACAAGACAGATAACACTTATTTTACAAATTACATTCATTAGCGTTCCTAACTTTATATTTGTAATGTATTGCACATTGTATTTATCTATTTCCCTACACAGTAATAGCTAAATGTTATGGGGATAACGTGAATAATAATAATAAAAAACATTTGCCAGTTAGTAAATTCCTGCTCACCTATCTACCCATCATTCTATCTATTATCTATCTATCTATGTATTACCTATAATCTATTCTCTAAATTTAATTAAGGAAATTAAATTAACACAAGCTAGCTAGACTATGATACACATTAAACACTCAGTTTACTAACTAAATTCGATTAAACAATTAAATGCAATACAAATATAAAGCAAAAACAAGTGTTATCTAGCGATCCGTTATCTGTGTTATGTTATTTCGTCTTCGGCAACATGAGCGCGATTGAAACCTGCCTGGCAACGGACAAACCCTTACGTAATCTGTTGTCCGTTGCCTGGCAACGGACAACTGATGACGTAGGCCGGTACAATTTTCACCCCCGGTACAATTTTAACGTTACACCGCCGCTTAGCATGTACTTCACAACTCTATTGTCCACTCGAGGCCCAGAAATAAACAGCGACATAATCGATTATGGCACGTTGCCGCATCGATGCTGAATCGTGCATGCCCCGCATTGCGATGCATCGCCGAATTGATTATTGTTGACACCCCTAATATTTATTATTCGAAATTCGTCCCAGCCTTTATACCACAGATACTCTAGGGTCTATAGCAGGGGTCTTCAATTAAAATTGAACAAAGTCCAGTTACTAAAAATTCCTTCCAAGAAAGGTCCGAACCTACCACATCATAATAGCCTTCTTTTGTCAAATACAATCAACACGGCATATTACCTCATAATTTCAAGTGTATTTATTTTCAATTTCCAAATAGCTGACTTTTAACCATGAAAGACTAGTAAGACAAAGTAACGCATATTAGCATTTCAAGTAAACAAAACAGGTACATTAGGCCTGCAATTCAAGTAAACATAAAAAGTGCATAAGGCCTACATGTGAAGTAAGCAGAACAGCAACACTAGGCCTACACTTCAAATAAACACAAAGTGCATTAGGCCTACATTTCAAGCAAAACAGTGTCTCAAGTGGTGTTAGACCCAACAGGTCCTCACAGATCTCTTTCTTGTCTTGATTAAACAATGGCAAAACCAAAAGCTGGGCATTATCTGTTACATCTGAAGACTCATCAATGGCTAAGGATGGGGCACTGAACAGCCGCATGAAGCTGTGACAGTGCGTCATCTGATAACATTTCGGATTTTCTGGTTGTCGTTGCAGCTCACATTGGGATTTGCTTTATTTTTTCACACAATTCATCCCTTTGTTTACCTTCAAGTAACGTCTCGGCAGCGGCGTTCAAGCGCTCCTTCACAAGTTTTTTTATGTTGCCCCAAAATCCATGCAATCTTAAGTGAGCATTCACTTGCACGTTGCTGGCCTGTAAATGAGTATGTGAAGACACGCGTAGACCTCTCGTACTGAGCTCTCAGCCTGGATATTTTCCACGCTCTTACTTCTGACTTCGGGGATACTTTTCCTCGAAGGATCTGTGTTTGGATTCGTAATGCCGCATATTCCCGCTTTTTATCAGCGCCACGGTTTCAACACATAAAAGACACAACAAAGGTTTTGTACTGCCTTGCGGGAGAATGAATATGTATTGGTCAGTCCATTCATCTTTAAAATGTCTGTTTTCGGGTTCAAATTTCCTTATATTCGAGCAAGTCATTTTCTCATTCCAAATTGCTCTTCCGGTAAACAAAAAATTTGATTGGCTATTATTTGAGTGACGCTATTACGCACATGCCGTGACAGACGGAGGGAGGGGGGGTGTTCGGTGAGTGCATGATCTTCGCTCTGTGAAGATCATTGCTTTTTGCTGTTTTTATGCTGTACAACAGACTATTCTGCCTTTCAATTTGTATTTCAGTGAGAAATGATTTTACTAACATAATCATGCTTTGTATAGTGAAATCATCATTTTTATATATATATTTTTTTATTTTTAATTGGTCATGGTTCCGGATAGGAGTGTCACTTGGTCCGGACCCGGACCGCGGTCCGCCGTTTGGAGATGCCTGGTCTATAGCATATTACTGCGTTGTCTGATTACTAGGGATGGGCACGAGTAGTAAATTCCAAACTCGAGTGATCGAAGGAATTCCTCGAGGATCAATCGAGTACTCGTTTAATCAAATCTATTTTTAGAATGCAACGCATCTGCTGCAGGAATAGACCTGATGATGAACGGCAATATTACCAACCAAACATGTAATGCTTATTCACCATCAAAACAGTCAGAGTTATCAGAGTATTCATTATTCATTTTTGCAAACGTTCAAAACACATTTTCCTTACAAAAATAAATATGCGTCTCACAATTTAAATCACGTCGAACCAAGGCCTGTAACAGTTTAAAAAAAACAAAAACGAAACAAGTAGCGTAACCATTGCAAATAATTTAAAGCTGCAAATAAAACGGCAGCAAATGGACTATGGAAATACTCAGCATTGTGATCTTCTCTACACGGCCGGGATTTCAGCTGCGTCTTGCGTGAAAATAGCCGACACACTTGGTTGCTGCGGGTCTGCTTTCCCGAACTCACCGTTGTGTTTCAGGAGCATATGTTGCCGCATAGTACTTTCTGGTAGCTCGATTTCGCTTGGCATATTTTACATTTCACCTTATGATCTCCTATTTCTTTAAAGTATTTCAATTCTTCGCTGCGCTTTGCTTTAACCGCCATCTCTTAACTTTTTGAATTCTGGCGTGCCTGCACACGGCACGGAACGCGCCACACAGAAATGGATACATTTCATTTGCTTTGTGCCCACGGCATGCGTTAGTGGCGCCGACAGAAAATTGATACATTTGCTTCAGAAAACTTTGTGTGTGTATATGCAAACTCGAGTTTGCCTGTACACCAACCAAGTTCATTTGTAACAAGGAGTACTTGTGTAATCGATTCCTCACGCCCATCCCTACTGATTACAATTTAATTCATTTTCCACAATTTACCAGTTTTTTGTTTTTTTTGGAAGAATAATCACAGCGGCATTCATTTCAATTGGAATCGCGACGGTCTATACTTTTAGCCTTTATGCCACAGATACTATAGGGTCTATAGCATATTACCGCGTTTTCTGATCACAATTTTATGTAACAGTAAGATGACAACATCGCTAATTTACTCCGCAACTGCAAATTAACCACACGGATATAACCATGGCAACCGGTCAAACAAATTTTATTTTGCGATCATTCTGCGTGTGCATCCGCTGTGTTGATAAACAAATAATCCCCCTATACACATGGCCAAATCCCCCTCCCCCTCCTTCTCCCTCTCCCGACACACAAACATCAACTAGAGGATATACATCGGTTGTGGATATCGGCCCAATTTTTCTCATCGGACCGATAACGGTATGTTAAAAAATGACGCTCTTCGGCCGATACCGATATTAATGCCGATACATCGTGCATCCCTAGTTATTAGTCAAATGTTTGACGCTCGTATTTAATGGCCTGATATTCCTACGTCAGTGGGAAGTGAAAAAACGTCCGGTCGGCCTATTAAACAGAATGCCCTGCCCCTTCAAGCTGTTTTAATATCCAAAGAAAAAATACGTTGTGTTAACGTTCTCTTTCCCTCTCCCAGGTATGGCTGGACCTGCTGAAGCCAATCCTCAAACAGATAAGGAGTAAGCTCACAACCTCCTCATTCAATATGTGTCTTGCCGTTCTGTACCTTCTAGATGGAAACCTTTTGAGTGACATGCATCTTTGTGATAGACACTGACTAAGACAGTGACTGAACGATGAGGGGGGACTTTTGACCTTGAAACTAAAATATGTGACAAACTGTAACAGATGCAGAGTCTCTCAATCCAGACTCTCATCACACCTCACCTCCTCTCCTCTCCTTTCCTCTTCTCTCTATCTTTCTTTCTTTCTTTCTTTTCTTATTTTTTTTCTCTTTTCTATTTTTTTTCTCTCTCTGTCTGTCTCTTTTCTTTTACTCTGTGTCTTCATCTCTCTCTCTCCCCACCCTTAATCTCTGTCTATCTCTCTCTATCTGTCTCTGACTCTCTCTGTCTCTCTCTCTCCCCACACTTAGGCTGTTTCCCAAAGTGAAGGCTGCAGCCTTGCTAGAACACTTCCTTGCGAGTCGCGTCCTATGGCGATGGAGCTAGAGTTCTGGTTAGAGTTCTGGTTAGAGTGCTGCCTGGCGTTTGTAGCGTTCAGAGTTTGGAACGACTCGCTAGTGTGGAAGCGCTTCCGCTTTTTAATATTGCTCCAGTGGTAAATATTTGTATATTTTATATGTTTAAATTGTAATTGGCGACAGTAGTTTGTTCAAACACCAACTACTTACATATTAAAACAAATCAATCCATGCAAAATATAGCCTATCATTACGTTGCGAAAACGTTTGAAAAAGGTAATATTTTTGCATTTACATGATTGATCTATAAAAAGAAATACGGCACATAATATTTCTGAAAACGTTCAAATAACTTCACTTGTGTAAAGCAATGTGTGTTGCTTTCCATACGCTATTTTTAAATACCACACGCAGCGCGTGAACGCAAAGAATTGTGGGTATTTTGGCTCGTTGAGGATCCATTGATGCATCCTTGAAAAATCTCTGAATTCTCAAAAATAAAGGGCGCAAATTTCCGAGTGTTCTTAACATGGGAACAGTGCTTGTCTGCGTTCTATGACGTAGCGTCCTTAAAAGGGCGGCCGTTGAGCATTCACATTGGGAAACAGCCCTAATCTCTGTCTGTCTCTATCTCTCTCTGTCTCTCTCTATCTTTCTCTGGCTCTCTCTCTCCCCACCCTTAATCACTGTCTGTCGCTCCCTCTCAGGGCCTAAAAACACCATCCTCCGCTTCGTGGTGAAGTTCTTCCCTCCTGACCACACCCAGCTCATGGAGGAGCTGACGAGGTAGGTTCACAACAACCAACCATGCCCGCCCTGTTCATGTCTGTTTCTCACTTTAAGAAAAGCAGGCCAACAGAACCACGCAGACAACCTGTCCAAATCCCACTCCTCAAATATCGAACAACATCACGTTGTACTTTTGTACGCTCTCCTTTGTTTCGTCCTTTGTGCTTTTATTGGTCGGTAGTCGATGGGCCGTGTGTGTTTGTGTTTACGAGCCGTCGGTAGCGACACTCTCACAGCGCACATTTAAGGAAGTCTTGTTCGGGAGAAACAAGCGGTTAGTGAAAAACATTGCTGTCCGTGTTCTGCTGAAGGTCGTGGCATTGGTGTCTCCCCGGTCACCTCCTTATCCACATGTCTTCTGACAGCCCTAATAAAAGTGCTATGCTTTATGGATTATGGAAATTCCAGCATGACTAGGTTTCCAAACGGCGCACACAACATATCAATAACAACAAAATAAAAAACAAATCACAGCAACCCAAAATAAACAAAATTTAAATATTTTAATAAAGAAAAGCATTGCCCAATGAACAAAAGTTTGCACAACAGATTGTATTTTCCGTGGATGTTGTTGGAGTAGAGCTCTGTATATCTGTCTCTCTCTCTATGTCTGTCTCTGTATAGCTCTCTCTCCATCCCTGTCTGTCTGTCTCTGTATGTCTGTCTCTGTCTGTCTATCTCTATGTATGTCTCTCTGTCTAGCTCTGTCTCTCTCTCTCTCCATCCCTGTCTGTCTGTCTGTGTCTATCCGTCCCTGTCTGTCTCTCCATCCCTGTCTGTCTGTCTCTGTCTATCCATCCCTGTCTGTCCGTCTGTCTGTCTGTCTGTCTGTCTGTCTGTCTGTCTGTCTGTCTGTCTGTCTGTCTGTCTGTCTGTCTGTCTGTCTGTCCCTGTCTGTCCCTGTCTGTCCCTGTCTGTCTATCTCTGTCTGTCTATCCATCTCTGTCTATCCATCTGTCCCTGTCTGTCTGTCTCTGTCTATCCATCCCTGTCTGTTTCTCCATACCTGTCTCTCTGTCTATCCGTCCCTGTCTGTCTTTCTCTGTCTATCATCCCTGTCTGTCTGTGTCTGTCTATCCATCCCTGTCTGTCTGTCTGTCTCTGTCTATCCATCCCTGTCTGTCTGTCTGTCTCTGTCTATCCATCCCTGTCTGTCTGTCTGTCTCTGTCCATCCCTGTCTGTCTGTCTGTCTCTGTCTATCCATCCCTGTCTGTCTAGCTCTGTCTTTCTAGCTCTAGCTCTCTTTCCATCCCTCCATCTCTCTCTCTCTCTCGCTCTATTTCCATCCATCCCTCCCTGTCAGTCAGTATGTCGGAGGCTCCCGCTGACAGGCAGGGCTAAACAGGAAGTTGGCACCGAGCCCGACTTCCTCTTTGTTTGCTGTTGAGTTATTCTGTGGCACAGTGTTTCCACCGGGCGGCCCACAGAGACATAGACACCAGCACAGAGAGCTGACGTGTTTATGACATTTACCCCAATGCAAAGTAAGGCACTCGGTAAAAGGGAATTACGAAGTATTAAATAATGATAGTGATAAATAACAAACGAATTGGAGCAAGAATACACTGTTTAAAACAAAAAATAAAAATGAAAGGCTAATGTATGCCAGGCAGCCTTTTCCCACATGAAGATTATTAAGTACAAATACCATTCCACCATCATTGCTGGTCATTTGGAAGCCTGCTTGAGACTACCTACCAGCAGCTGCTCTCCGGACTCTGCAACCCTGGCTGACTCCATTCAGAGCAAGTCATCAGAATATGTACTCAGTATATAAATAAATATATGTTTAGCATTTATTTTATTTTAATGCAGGTAGATCATTTTGACCTGCTCATTTTGAATTTAGTTCGCAAGCTGAAAAAGTGTGGGCACACTTGGTTTAAAGGATGGACGGGCATCATGGCTGGATCAGTGGAGTAGCAGGGAGACGGTATAGTCATAGATCAATAGATCTACATCACACGGATGTCCACTTAGGAAGTGCAGACGCCAGAGAGGTCTATTTTCAACCCAATTTACTGTTGTGTACGTTGAGAACAATGGCAGCTCAACACTCTTTTTCCAAAGACACAACAACATACACCCCTGAAGATAATTCAGCTAACAGCCACTGGCACCACTGAATAATTTAAACACGCATGCTATTCCAAACCTGGTTCCTGATTGGGTGGTGTGAATCCACTTGTGTTAAAGATAAGGTCTCACTAACTGCGTTGGAGAGAGGAGAGACAATTATTATTACAAAAAATGGTGTGTGTGTGTGTGTGTGTGTGTGTGTGTGTGTGTGTGTGTGTGTGTGTGTGTGTGTGTGTGTGTGTGTGTGTGTGTGTGTGTGTGTGTGTGTGTGTGTGTGTGTGTGTGTGTGTGTGTGGCCAGGGATGCAGCTGTGAACACAGTCTAGGCACCTATTGTATTAAACATTGCAAAGCCAAGCACCACAATATGTCAGCGTCCTCCCCAACAGCAAGAGGCCAATTAGAGCAGGAGGAGGGGGGATTTGCAGTTAAAATAATGCTAACATATACACTTGAACTTTCTACTTGGAGTTCAAACGGGTTGCCAGGTTGAGAACAGCGAACACACGAGTGCAAAACTAGCGGAGTGCGCCATTGTATTTTAAGACCAGTGCAGTTATTCCATTTTTTCCAATGACGAATACTACGATGTAAGATGATCAGCCAATGAATATGTTTGCAGATGAAGGAATACTGCGTTTGTCTGCCAACCTGCAGTACTTGGAGAATAGTGAATCATAACACACAGAATCAGGGCCAGCGGTAGCCAGGGGCAAGGGTGGGCTCAGGGGCAAAATATGCGCCCTGCCCACCCAAACAAAATTGAAGAAAATGTTTTTTTTTTTTTTTTGTCCAGACCCACTATCGGACGGACCTGTCCGTTCGCTGTCCAAGAAAATGTCAAATAGAATTCAGCAAATTAATTAATACTTTAGAATATACCATTACCATGCATGCTCTCCCCCCCCCCCCACCACCCCACCCCCTATCCTCACTCACTCACTCACTCACTCACTCACTCACTCACTCACTCACTCACTCACTCACTCACTCACACATACACATACACATATGCACAGAAATGATAATGGAATGACACCCCCTATCCTCCCGTGAACTTTGTCTCTGGATCAGAACTCATCGTGGTCGTCTCCACGGCAACAGTCGTGTCCTCGTCACCAGCATCAGACGAGAGAGACACGGTTGAGTCTGGGTGGAGATGGAGTCCTTGGGCTCACACACACACACACAAGACACATAACACACACACCCCCTGGACTCAACGCCTTCTGGACTCCCTCCCCCTCTCTCCGTCCCTCGTTACAGTACAGTATGCCGCGAGTGATACGACGCCCCCGCTGGCTGCGTCCTCCCCCCGGTGTCTGAGCTGTGACACCTCCCCTCCCCGACAACCTTCCCCCCTCCCACATGTGTTTGTGATGTTTTTGATATGTTGCTTATGTGCAGAGGTGTTTTTTGCTAATCCCTACACTGTGCCCCCCTTAGAGGAGCCTAGTTTGGGAATTACCTTTCCCCCCCCCCCCTGTTTACCCTCTTGTTTTCCTTTTCTTATCTAATAATGAGGGAGCGCATGCGCCCCAACAGTCTCTCCGTCCTGTCTCCCCACACTGTCTTTTATGTTTCTTGGACAGGATGTAACTGGTAATGTCGTTGCTCTGTACTTTTGACATGTGCAATGACAATAAAGTCTCTATTATATTCTAATTGGGTGGGCAGGACAGCCTGCCTCCAAGTTACCCACCCACAGTTACCCACCCAAGTTACCCACCCACAGGTTATTTGTATTTATTTTTTACATAAATTAGAATTTTTTCGCCTTACAATTTTACTACTTTTGTCTGGAAAATTCCTTATCAGTATTTCTGCCGGCAGAATTGGATTTTCAATTCAGAGATACTGTGACATTTCATCAAGTTCTGGGGTGTCTTTGTGAAGTTGTTATGCAATTTATTCTGTATATTTTATCGATATTCTTTTCTAAGAATTTGAAAATTAAATCTATGTAGCTTTTCATAGAAGGTGGCAGATGGTTGAAAGGTTGATGTGGAAAGCTGCTGGTAGCAGTGCTATCATGGTAACCCCCCCCCCCCCCCATAATGCAGTGGTGTGTCTAGAAGCTTTCATTACAGTAAATGTGCCCAAAAGCAGGCACAGAGATAGAAAAAAAGATTTGCTCGCGCGCGAAGCGTCACAGGTTTCGCTGCCCACCTATTAGTTCTATCTGCCCACACTAATCTTACTGCCTAGAACCGGCCCTGCAAAGAATCATAACTAAATCCAATTAACTGACCTAAAAAGGAAAATTCTACTGAGTACATACTGGCTGTAGCATTGTTCCTTTTTATAATTCAGTTGATTCGATATTTGTTACATATTGTACCCTTTTTAAACAAATAACTATTTCAAATAGTTCAAAATATATCTACATTAATGACATACAAACCAAAGGCACGTTTGTCTGTATGGGAAAGTGTGTGTGTGCCCGAGTGTGTTCCCGTGTGTGGGCACGTGCGTGTGTGCATTGAATCATCATTGATTAGTTATCACCGTGGTAGCAGACTGGGATGACTGGGACATTCCTCCACCTGAAGACAAGCGCCGTCTTGGTGTGGAATCTCCTCTGAGGGGGGTTCATTCTTCGTCTCAGTGACCGTGTCTCTTCATGTGGTGGGCGGGTGGGTTTTCATGGGCCCATATGTGCACGTGAATCCCACTGCGTACGAGTGCCAGCTGGTTGGGAGTTAATGAAAGGCGCTGGGTACATCGTACATTGCTAAGCCTATGTGTAGACTATGCATTAACCTCGTGACCTCTCACCTCAACTGTCTGACATGATAACGCTCTCATTGTCTGTTATTTTCCCTCTCTATTGGACTTTCTGGATGCTCTCTCTCTCAAATTCAAAGTGCTTTATTAGCATGACAGTATTTGAATACAGCATTGCCAAAGCATATTCAAATTACACAAGAATAATTGTACAAATAACACATAATAATTATAACAATAATAATAACAACAATAACAAGTCAGACTGAATTTCTCAGGTTATGACATTTCAGGACATATTGTGCTGCCAGGGCAGCAGAAGGACCTTCACCAAGAAGAATTGCAATTTTGTCCTTATGTTCCATGTCTGAAAAATCCGGAATATAGGTTTGTAATTTGGTGAAGTATATCTGTCTTAAAATGTCATTTTTTACAATGTAAAAAGAAGTGCTCCTCTGTCTCAACCTTCTCTGCCTGAAAGTGACCACACATTCTGTGTTCCCTCAGCAGCCAGGTCTTTCTGTGTCTGCCTGTTTCCACTGCAAGACTGTGGTCACTGAGCCTGCACTTGGTCAGGCTTTGTCTCTGCTTCACATCTCTGACAGAGAGGAGTTGTAGAACAAATTTGTAATTTCTCTTTAGGATCAGACAGGAATTCATTCTACTTTGGTTTTAAGTTTGGTTTGTCCAATGTTCCAAATAGTCTTCTTGTGCTTGATTAATTATTTTGTTGACTCTAATTGGTGTCTGGGAAGCAGTGCTGGACTGATCTTGATGTGTGTTAATAAGCCTCAGCACCAGCTGGCACAGGGGACTCTTGTCAGGGTTCAGTTCCTGGGTTTTTAGTGTATTCTTGGGACTAGATTTTAAGAGCATCCAAAATTTTAGTGCTCGTTTTTGGATAGGTATAGCCAATGGGTAACAACCTAATTCTGCACTACATGTGTTGTTTGGTGTTTTTTTGTTTAGACTTTCAATATGGATCGGCAGAATTCAGCATGTAGGGCCTCTATTGGATGCTTATCCCATGTAGTGTAGGCATGTGGACTTAGTGGACCCCAGACCTCACTTCCATACAGCACGATAGGCTGTATTATACCGTTGAATAATTTGTTCCAGATTGAGATAGGTATGTTTATGTTGTAAAATTTAGATTTTATTGCATAAAGGGCTCTACGCACTTTTTATTTGAGTGCATTCACTGCCATGCTGAAACTTCCAGAAGCAGTAATATCCAGACCAAGGTAAGTATACTTCATTGTGTCTCCTAGGACGGTGCTTCCTAGAGTAAACACGCATTTGTTTTCCTGACATCTGGGCTTCTTTTGGAAAATCATAATTTTGGTTTAACTGTCAGGGCCCAGTTCTGGCAGAATTTTGCTAGCAGGTCCAGGCGCTGCTGTAGGCCCTGTTCAGAGGGTGACGGGAGAACCAGATCATTCTGTGCTTTGAAGGTTGAGTCCAGGAGCTGCAGACTTTTCCTACTGCACCGCTAATTTATTTATGTAGATGTTGAAAGCGTTGGACTCAAGCTGCAGCCCTGCCAATTTTTACACTGCATTTATTATTTGAGTACATTGACTTGATCACATCAAGCACTTTACCCCCTACACCACTCTCTACAAGTTTGTAGTATAATCCTGTGTGCCAAATAGTCAAATGGTTTTTTAAAGTTGACAAAGCAGGCAAATATTTTTCAATTTTTCATATTTTTTTACATGTTTGTTGATTAGAGTGTGTAGGGTGTAAATCTGATCTGTAGTACGATGGCCTGGAAGAAAGCCGATTTGGTTTCTACACAGGGTATTGGGTTTGTTAAGGAAGGTTTGAAGTCTCCCATTTAAAATGCTATTAAAAACCTTCCCCAGATTACTGTTCACACCTCTGTAATTGTTAGGGTCCAATTTTTTTCCACTTTAATGAATTGGGGTAATAATTCCTTGATTCCAGATGTCAGGAAAACAGCCAGAATATAGAACAAGGTTGAACAATTTGAGCATTGCATTCTGCATTGCAAGTATGCTATGTTTAAGCATCTCACTTCTGATGCTGTCAGGCCCACAGGCTTTATGGGACTTTAATGATTTAAGTTTTTCTGTCAGTTCTTCACTTGAGATGGGGAAGTCAAGTGGATTTTGATTGTCTTTAAATATCAGTTCTAAATTTTGCAATTTTTCTTTGATCTGGTTCCGATTACTTTCTGTTAATTTTATTTCACTGTAAAGCTTTTTGAAATGCTCTGTCCAATTATTTCCGTTTTGTATTGGTATTTATTTTGGTTATTTTATGCTCAAATTGCTCCTTTACTTAGAAAGGAGTCAGCTGAGGTGGTTCGGGCATCTGGCAAGGATGTCTACTGGGTGCCTCCCTTGGGAGGTGTTTCAGGCACGTCCAGTGGGGAGGAGACCTCGGGGAAGACCCAGGACTAGGGGGAGAGATTATATCTCAACACTGGCCTGGGAACGCCTCGGGATCCCCCCGTCAGAGCTGATCAATGTGGCCCGGGAAAGGGAAGTCTGGGGCCCCCTGCTTGAGCTGCTCCCCCCGCGACCCGACCCCGGATAAGCGGATGAGGATGAGGATGAGTTCTGGATGGCTCCAGAACTCATTTTTATTTATGGATTCTTCGATTTCATGAAGAACTTTGCTGTTATGGTGTTGTTTTTTCTTTTGATAGTTTCTTTGTATATTTTCAGGGAGGTAAAATATTGTATTCTTAGATCTGTGTTTCGAGGGTGGCGGTGCTATTGGTTTGGCTGATGTCTCAGTTCTTTCCTCATTTTTTTACATTCTGTGTCAAACCATTTCTAATTTTTTTAATCCTTTCTTTTTTCTTAAGCCAGCCTTCTTAGCCGCCTTGTAGAAAATGTTGATCACTTCTTGAACAGACATGTTGATGCTCTTTTCATCAGTACAGAACTGTTGGTTAGTAAGGTTAGTTCGTTTGTAGGTTAATTCAGGGGAGTTTAGCGCTTGTATAATTTTTTTCTGCGCTATCTGGAGCCCATCTGTAGGTTGGATTGAGTTTGTACATTTTGTCAGGTTCTTTACATGTGTTAGTAGATTGGTTGGTCATTTTCAGGAATATATTTATTTGGTTATGGTCTGAAAAAGGAGTTTGCGGCCTGACAGTGAATGCGCTGAAGTAGGAGGGGTCCATTTCAGTTATTGCACAATCCACTACACTTTTACCCAGGACTGAAGAGAACGTGAATCTCCCTAAAGAGTCCCCTGGTATCCTGCCGTGAATGTACAGACTTAAGGCTCGACAGAGGTGCATTAACTTTTTTCCACTGTTATTAACCACGCAGTCAAGGTTTCCTCGTGTGGTGGTGGTTGGTGAAAGATTCAAGGGTGACTGGCCAAAAACATGTGCACTGCCCTGAGGGTCTATGAAGTCAGGCTCAACACCAGTGCGTGCATTGAAGTCCCCACATAGTAGTACTTTTCCCTGTGCTTGAAAGTAGCTTATATCTGAGTACAAATTATTGAGGTACCGGTAGTCTTCTTCATAGTATTCTGATTCTGCTGGTGGAATGTAGGCAGCACAGAGGTAAGTTGTAGTTTCCGTGGGGCCTATATTGTGTAGTTTCAGCCAAATGTGATATTTTTCAGTTTTAACGACTGATCTATGTTCAGCCAATTCACTCTTGCACCACACCAGAATACCACCAGAATCTCTTCCACGGCGTGCCGTTCGTAGTTTTACAGATGGCACAATGATCTCATAGTAGTTTGTTGGACACATGGTAGCAACATTTTCTCGACACCAGGGGTCTCATTTATAAAACTGTGTGTGGGATCGTTACTAAAAGTGTACGTACGCCCAAAAGCCAGACTTATAAAGCCCTGCGTACGCACACCTCTAAGCAATCTTTGCTTTATAAATCACAGAGTGCCTACAAGTGTGCGCAGCTGAATCAGCTTCACGTTCCGCCCTGTACACGCCCCTTTTTAACCATAAATGGTCAATGCAAACGACCTCATGAATGCGATCTGCATATAAAACGGACTCAGATGCAAGTATTATGTCTTGTCGGAAACAATGGCAGAAGGACTGAGAACAAAAAAGCGATATTTCACGGAGGTTGAAGTGGCGACACTTGTGGGTGAGGTAGAGGCCCGAAAAGTAGTTTTGTTCGGCGGTCACGGGATTGGGATCACTAACAACAAAAAGCAGAGTGAGTGGCAACATTTGCTGCAGCAGTGAACTCTGTCAGTGGCACGGAGCGCACAGTCCCATAATTAAAAAAGAAGTGGTCTGACATAAAGGTACATATTTTTAAGTACCAATAAATCATTATGGTCCCTGAAGACCCTCTCCCTCCGAATCCTGCTATTTGCATGGTCCTCCCAGGCTCCAGCAGTGCCAGCAGTGCCATGGTGCAGTATTACGCACGGGGCTCACCACTGTATTTATAGGGTTACGGTAATAAGACTGACCGAGAACACCTTGGATAATCAGTTTGTAATCACCCACCTAAAATGTTCTTGAACATAACCCCCTTTTAATGCCTAACTGTACGTCCACACCAGGAGCGACCAAAGCGTCAAAGACGCTTTGGTCGCTCACAAAGTTTCGCTGCGAATTTTTCTGTTTGCTTTGGTCGCTGAAGTCGCTCATCATGACGTACAATTCAATTATGCAGACGCATTAAAAGGAGCCGTATGCGTTTAGTAGGCCCTACAGACAGCCATATCAAATGGTGAACTCTCCCATACACCTTGGCCATATTGCCGAGACGGTTTTGCTTGTTCGATAAAGTGCTTCGACAACAAGTAGGACAGTGATTCCCCCTAATATAAAAAAAAATCCTAAAATGTAGGCTAATTACAACCGAGAACAAAAAACCCTGCGTGCTGTAGTAGTTGAAATATGTTTCACTGATCTGGATCTGCAAATCATGATCTGCACTCATTCGTCGCATTCAAAACAAATAGACATTAGCGCACATGGCTAATTTGCATACGTGCACAGGACTGGTTGGCTCCGCAAGGCAAATAATGGAACATATCTATCTATCTAGGTCTTTCTGTCTATATCTATCAACGCGTGTCTAGTTTTAATGTGATGTAGCCTATTGTGTGTATGTCCAGTCAGACTTGTTCTGTGTGGTCTTGTAGGCTACTGTCCTGTGTGGGCCGAACCACCTAAATGGATTCCCGACGATTTGTGGCGTTTGGTATTAATAAAGACTTGACTAGGCTATCTATCTAGACTATTTAATTAACAATTATTCACCTCAGGCTCCGTGAATAGTGGGGAATAGAGGGATAAAAGACAAGAGATATATCCCTTGTCATTTATCCCTCGTCTTGTCGATTAGTTTGTTTATGTGACGATTTCAAAAACTTTTTTGGTTTTGTTTAAAGCATGCTACACGCGATTGGTTGGTTAGATTGGTGGCATGTAGAGCAAATTAAAATGAGTCCCGCTTAAATACGAACGTTCTAGATGTAGCCTATAAATACTCCCACTTATCATCACTTGATATCCAAACCACTATGGCATTTCGATCTCTGAACTGAAAAAGGGTGGGTTCGTACAACACCGGGTGCCCAGTTACAGCCGCGATTAATACTTCAGCCGACATTTTGTTCAGTGAGTGAATAAAGGTAGGTAGGAACCAAAGTGCCTGCCGATGTTCCCTGGGATCCACGAAAGCGAAGAGCGTCTACATTCCGATTGGCTGTCAGTGTTTGGCCGCTGAAGCGAATAATAGTCATTTGCATAAAGTTAAAAAGTTTTCAACTTCTTTTTGACGCTCTGGTCGCTCAACTTTGGCCGCTGGTAGCGTTGGTCGCTTTGGTCGCTCTTGCCCATAGAAAGTGAATGACTTCCGGCGATTTGGTCGCTCAATTCGCTTCTGGTGTGGACGGACAGTAATTTGTCATGAAAAGCATCAAGAGGAACGGACAATGATATAACAATTGTGATGAGGAGTATGTGGCTTGGTTTTCCACACTTGGGATTTAATTGACATTTGATTATGTGTTTACAGTGTCACATAAAAATATTATGTTATTGACACATGTTGGACAGATGTTTTATTCCATGCAGTCGCGCCGTCAGTGGACAGTATGGAGTGACAGGATTAAATATAGAGAATTTTCATTTTGAATTTTCATTTAGATTCTAAGGAGATGTTTCTGGAATTATAACTGAGAAATAACACAGTTGACTTAAATTATTCTGATTACATAGATTTTACGCATGATACGGGTTGAAATTACATTTATGAAGGGCGATGATAAAACATAATCGTTCTTCTCACTCTACATTTCTTCAGTCTGACTTCAGTACAACTTTCGCCAATTCTCCTTTTCCTCCAAACCATGCGTGCGCATGGGTCAGAGTTTGCTTAGGGCTGCGCACATTCTCCCGTCAAGTTAGTTTTTTATAGATCACAACCGTGGCGTGGAAAGTCACGGACGCCACTTTCAGCCCCATTTTGTGCATACGCAACGGTTATAAATGAGACCCCAGGTCTCTCACTGTTTTGAATACATTTAAAAACTCAGGGTTTGTGCTTTTCAAGCCAAAGGTTGAGGAATACAGACCCTGTATGTTCCAACAGCTAATGCAAAAATAACTCATAAGAAGAGTTACAATAAAAAAAAATCATTATAATTCCCCGTGTGTGTGTGTTTGTACGTATCTCCGGAATAATGTGAATATTAAGTTCAACTCACTCTCTGAGAAGACCTGCACATAGTTTGTGGAGCAAAAGCTTGATTTCTCCCAGCTCAGAGGGTCGTTTGGGTGCAGCGGTTGGTTGGCCCACTGCTTCAGCGTAGCTCTGTCTCTCTGGCGGATGTGAGGCTTTTGTAGGGGATGGTGTCTTCTTCCTTGGCTGTGGAGTTTTTCCTTGTGATGAGGTGATGGATGGTAGATGCTTGGGGGACGGAGGCCAGCAGGTGAATGGCATATTGCTCTGCATGAAGGGTGGGGGAGGGTAGGGGTATGGAGGACGGGGCTGTGAGCTGGTTGGATTCTGTCCTAGGGCCACATCTTTTAGGCCTCTGGCAAATTTCCTGACTCTGTCCTTGTGAATATGGAGTCTGTCGTACAGATCCTGTGGGCCGATGGAGGGATGATGGGCTATATAGACGTTAGGCAGGGCAGTGCAGCTTCTTGTTAGCTCTGCATTTATGTCATGGATAATGTGGGGTGGGAAATCTGTGCGTTGAAGCAAAGTAGAGACCACAATGCGGGATTCTGGAAACTCCATGCTTGCTCTCTCTGCAACCTTTTTTATGGCTTCTGCAATCCTGTGGCACTGAGAATGCAAGTCATTTGTCCCAGTGTGGATGATGATGGTGTTGGGTTTGCCAAAGGAGTCCTGATTAAGGAGACGGAGGGCTTGGTTAGTGTTGTTACAGGGTTTGGAGGTTACTCGTCCAGGGAACAGTTTTTCGGGGTTCAGGGACTTCCCATTGGAATCCATGATGAGTACCACTTGTGTGTCAGGTGTTGTAGGGTTCTGTGAGGCAAGCTGTGAATCAGTGGATGTGGGTGTGGGGGAGTGAGGAGAGGTTTCCCCGTGAGGTTGTGTTTCAATTTTGTTGTCTGCATAGAAGGCTGTGTGCTGTTTTTGTTATCAGTGTGGGATGAGTGTTTGTTTGAGGTGTAAGGCAAGTTGTTGTTGTTTGTTTGTGGTCTTGGGTGTGTGTTTTGAGTGCTTAGTGGGAGGGGCTGCGCCTCTGTGTATGTAAGTGTGTTTGTGACTTTGTTTCTGCCTATGATTGTCAATTGCTGCTTTATTTACCTCCATCTGCTCCTTCATCTGCATTACTTCCTGTGGGAGGGCTCTCCTTGTTGCTGGCGTCTTCTTTCAGCTCGGTTATCTGGGCTCTGAGGGTTAGATTTTCCTCCTTGATGGTCTGGAAGGCATATCTGAGCTCAGAGATGGATGTCTCATTGTCAACTCTTTGTTGCTAGAGCTCCTCTTTGGGTTCCCTAAAAGAGTCATAAGGGGTGTTGTCGAACCTGGCCAGCATGAGCTCTTTGAATTCAGCCAAGTCTAGCTCAAGATGAGCCAGAGATTCTCTGAACTGCTTGTCAGAGCTGGGGGATGCTGGTGGAGCCGGTGCTAAGACTGGTGTTTCCTTCACTACCTGCTTCTCAGCAGTGTGTTTTTCCACTCTCTACCTCTGCTTTCAGCATGGGGAATGCTCTCTCGAAGGAGCTCAGGCTGTTTTTCATTACCCAGGACTAGGACTGTACCCATTTTGTAGTAGGAGATGGTCAACTCAGGGTCATCTACTGTATGTTTAGGGTCTCATCTTCACATATTGTTAGCCTGCCACCACGTCCAATTCCCCCTTTGCGTATGTTGTCGTAGTGTTTGCAGAGGACAGATGTCCACTCAGGACCATGATTGGTGTGAAAAATGAGGGTACATTTTACCCTTTTGCCTTTTTGAACTGCAAAGTCTGTATAAAGGACCTCTGGGTTTTGTTTAAGGACCTGCTTTTGGTTGCACCAGCAGAACGTAAAGCCGATCATAAGTTTGGGTGTAAAGTCTGCCTTAACCCTACGCTCGACGTAGCTAGTTTCAAAGAGGAGAGGGCAAACAAAACAGTTTCAGTCATTTATTCTCTAAAATGTACTTAGACGGTATAGGCGTGAGGTTAAGCTATTTGATGGCGGATTTTATAATAAATAAATATGCTTTGTATGCTATTCGTTGTGTGTGTCGTGAGTTTTTGTCTGAGTTAGCCTCTACCTAGTCTGGCTGAGCGGAAATGGACAGCGTCTAGCGTCGGATTCCACCGCTACTCCTCCCCTTCCTGTTGCAGGCTTTCCCGTATTGTGCTCCCCCACAAACTCGGAAACTAGTCAGTATGGAGCGTTTTGAAGAGGACTTTGACGGCACTGTAAAGCTAGCATGTTTGGCTCTTTCTGTCGAAAATTGCAAAGAACTTCAAAAGATTTGCTTGCAGCATTTGCTGAGGAAGAAAGATGTTCTTGCACTATTTTGGATGGACACCGCTGCTCCTTCCTGGGGTTAGCCTCGCCCTAGACGATTGGGATTGGTTTAAAGAAATAAAAACAGGCCAGCCCAGTTTCCCCCCGGATAGACTGCTCTAAATAGCGTGGTTCCAGACCATTCTACTTGCTGTAGTTTGGTCTGGCTTTGCGAGACTAGCCTCAACCTGGCTATGCGAAATCGTGCATATAAATCAACATCATCATACTGAAGAAATGGATCGATACGGTCACGGACAATCCGTTCCCGGCGCAAACCGTGTTGAAACTCCTCTTCCCATTGCTCAAAATGAATAAACATCTATTGTGTTGAAATATTTAAACGTATTTAACGGTCTTTATCGTTAGAATGGAACTTACACCAGAGGGGAGGTGTAAAATATAAGTTATAACTTAGTGTTACGTTGAAACTATCTGCTTGGTACAACTGCTATTTTTTTAGTAGAGCGTAAAGTCGAATGTTTGGGCGATTTACGTTCAACGTAGTATAAGGGCCGTTACATAGTCAACGCGAGCAACGCGCGTAAGCGACGCGCTTCCTTTCGTAGTCTACACAGCATACGCAAACGTCGCGGGCAATGCATGACATGCATACACCACTCACGCCACGGGTGGCAGCAGAGTCACCGGTGTTTTCGCGGGTGACATTGCGGGTGATATTCCGGGTGACATTCCGATCAGAATGGCTACGGAAGAAGAGTGCATCTTATTGCTCCTTTTACATCGGCGGCGGCAACGCATGAAGTGCAGAGATAGGCGGTGGTATGTGCGCCCTTTAAATACCACACGAGATCAGGATGGGGAATTTGTTTCTCTGGTGCTTCCAATGCGAAGCCTGGACGAGAAGAGGCATTTCCAGTATTTTCGGATGTCCGCGCCAAAGTTTGATGATCTCCTTTTGCGAGTCATCCGATATCTTCCCGACTCTGATCAAAACCGGCCCTTGTCAGGGAGCAGCTGGCAGATTATTTTTTGTCAGATGCTGGCGTGTTTCCCCACCAGTACAAAGTGCTACAATTGGGTATGCGCACTGACCAATAAATGTATTTACATTGGTCACTTGGAAGCATGACTTTTGATTTATTAGTTATCACATTACACAAGTGTACTAATTTGGTTTACGTCAAACTCATTATTCATATCCATATAAAATTTGTACACAACAAGCTACTGCCTTGACAGATTAATTAATTATTTAAGTGTAGGCCTATAGCCAAAGCTATAGCACATAATGTCCTCAGAAATTATATGGTAGGAAACATTATTAGAGAAAAGGGGTTTATTTATCAAATACAGAAACCCACCATGCACGCACACATTTTTCATTCACTCACGCTTTCAAATTTCATTCACTCAAAGAGGCTACTGAACTTATGTTTCACACAGAACATGAACACTTATGTTTCACACAGAACGTGAACACAAAACATTACGTAATTATTTCAAATAGGCTAACACAAATACAAATAAGGCCAGTAATAGAACGAATATCGGGTGACAAGAATATCATTAAAATGGCTCATAATCCCCCATTAGCTGTTTGATGACACGCATCAGCTGTTTGATGTCACGCATCAAAATAGCACTTTGCCCCGTGGAAGGGTTCGCATAAATTGGCACAGGTAATTAGTAAAAGAGACGTGAATGTCATTCTTATCACGTTCCCTCATCCTCCCAAATTTTCTTCTGTAAATATAACCTATAGTTGAAATAATGTACAATATTTGCAGTATCGCCCCCACCGCCAACGCATAGTATTGCATGGATCGGCGCTTCCTTAAGGTACGGCCACACCAACCGCGTTACTCACGTTTGGGGCGTCGAAAATCGGCATTTTTGCATAGGGAACCATTGGTATAGGCGCGTAGACGCGTTACACGCGTTGAAGACGTTAGACACGCCAGACGCACGTAATTACGCACGTAAACGCAGTAACGCGCCCAACGCACCAACGCCCGGAGTTCAAAAATTGAACTTTCAACGCTCCAACGTGTGACGCTTAGCCGCGATAGCCAATCAGCGTGGAGCTTGACCCGACGTCACTGGCAGAGTGACGTCGCTTGCACAGAAGCATACGGCCGACATCTTTCTTTATTCTGGGTGGAAATAGTAACATGGTAACACGCCATTAAATGCGTTTATGTAAACATTTTTAGCGAGAAATGTGCATTTTACTTTCATAATGTTCGCTCGGTGAATGTGAAGGATCTTCGGTTTGACACACCATGTGAAGTTATTTAACCCGATTATTTTTATTTATATCCGAGATTATTTAATCTAACCCGATCTAAGCTCTATCATGCACCCAAACACGGCAGCGTTTGGGTTTCCTACCTCAGACTCCTAAATTCAGCTCAGCCACAGGTGCGTTAGGCGCGTTGAACCATTTTTATGACACACAATGATCAAGCGTCAAGTTAGGCACGTTACACGCGTTATCCAACGTGAGTAACACGTTTGGTGTGGCCGTAGCATTAAGGTAAGGCCACACTGCACTCGCGTTGGCGTTGAAAATCAGCATTTTTGCATAGGGAACCATTGGTGTAGGCGCATAGTCGCGTTACACGCGTTAAAGCGGCGTGTTAGTGGTGTTAGACGTGGCATACGCACGTAATGACGCACGTAAACGCAGCAACGCGCCCAACACACCAATGCACTTTTGACGCGCCTACGCGTGACGCTTAGCTGCGATAGCCAACCAGCGTGGAGCTTGACCCAACGTCACTGGCAGAGATTAACGAGTGACGCTTGCACAGAAGCATATGGCGGACATCTTTCTTGATTCTGGGTGGAAACATTTTTAGCGAGAAATGTGCATTTTACTTTCATAATGTTCGCTCAGTGAATGTGAAGGATGTTTGGTTTGATAGGTATGAGGAAGAGGTAACGCTCCTTTCACTTGCGTCTTTGGGTGATTAGCAACCTCAACGTCTTTGGCGGACTCTGCTGATCAACACTACGAATGTTGGAAACACACCAGACACACCATGTGAAGTTATTTAACCCGATTATTGTTATTTATATCGGAGATTATTTAATCTAACCTGATCTAAACTCTATCATGCACCCAAACACGGCAGCGTTTGGGTTTCCTACCTCGGACTCCTAAATCCAGCACACCCACAGGCGCGTTAGGCGCGTTGAACCATTTTTGGAACACACAATGATCAAGCGTCAAGTTAGGCGCGTTATGCGCGTTTTTTAACCCCAAAAACGCGTGCAGTGTGGCCTTAGCTTTACGGCCCTTAGACGCGGCATACGCACGTAATGACGCACGTAAATGCACCAACGCGCAAAGTTAAAAAAATTGAACTTTTGATGCGCCTACGCGTGACGCTTAAGCTAAAGCTTCACGCATTATGAAAGTAAAATGCACATTTCTCGCTAATTCTTTTTACATAAACGCTTTTAATGGTGTAACTATGTTACTATTTCCACCCAGAATAAAGATAGATGTCCGCAATATGCTTCTGTGCAAGCGTCACTACTCTCTGCCAGTGACGTCGGGTCAAGCTCCGCTGAATGGCTATCGCGGCTAAGCGTCACGCGTAAGCGCGTCAAAAGTTCAATTTTTTGAACTTTTTGCGTTGGTGCGTTTACGTGCGTCATTACGTGCGTATGCCGCGTCTAACGCGCCGCTTTAACGCGTGTTTTTCGCGAGAGAAAACCGGCGACAAGTTTTGATTTGTCGCGCCACACTTTCGCCGTGCACAGGCGAGCGCGTTCACAAGGATTTGTGGCGCGACAAATTCGCTCGAGTTAAAATATTTGAACTTTGACGCGAATTCCGCGTGATGACAGCCAATCAGCGTTCAACAGCGTGGCCACTGAGTCACATGTGT
Organism: Gadus macrocephalus; assembly: GCF_031168955.1. NCBI lineage: Eukaryota > Metazoa > Chordata > Actinopteri > Gadiformes > Gadidae > Gadus > Gadus macrocephalus. The sequence goes on from NC_082385.1 coordinate 23,604,489, forward strand.
AACGTAACAGCCAATCAGCGTTCAACCGTCAAACTCAGTGCAGTGCAGTCCAGGGTGACCTGCAGCATGGAGGAGAAAGTGAATGTTGCCGTTTGCGACTCCTGGAGCACTATATATAATATAATAGTATATAATATAATATTTGTATATATAATATCACGGCCAAAAGCTCTGTGCGCCTCCGGATGGCCGTAGCGCGGAGAGCTCTCATAGGGATTGGGCTTCTCGGGGTTTGTTGCTATGTTTCCGGTCTTGTGTGTTCCAACGGAAGAACAGATTACGTAAGGGGTTGTCCGTTGCCAGGCAGGTTTCAAAAATCATTCCCGCTAATGTTGCCAAAGACGAAATAACATAATACAGATAACGGATCGCTAGCTAACACTTGTTTTTACTTTATATTTGTATTGCATTTAATTGTTTCATCGAATTTAGCTAGTAAACTGAGTGTTTAAAGTGTATCATAGTCTAGCTAGCTTGTGTTAATTTAATTTCCTTAATTTAATTTAGAGAATAGATTATAGGTAATAGATAGATATAGATGGGTAGATGAGCAGGCATTTACTAACTGGTAAATATTTTTTATTATTATTATTCACGTTATCCCCATAACATTTAGCTATTACTGTGTAGGGAAATAGATAAATACAATACAATACAAATATAAAGTTAGGAATGCTAATAAATGTAATTTGTAAAATAAGTGTTATCTGTCTTGTCGCACTCAATGAACGTGTTCGCGAATGTTCTTCAACCTTCTCACGTCATTCGACTCGATCGTCCGTTGCCTGGCAGGTTTGGAAAGGATTACGTAAGGATGACGTACCCGGTACAAATTTGGCACCCGGTACAAATTTGGTGTGACACAGCCACAGGCGCGTTAGGCGCGTTGAACCATTTTTTGTGACACACAATGATCAAGCGTCAAGTTAGGCGCGTTTTTTAACCCGAGCGCGTGCAGTATGACCTTAGCTAAGTGGGACCTTACGTTCTGCTGGTGCAACCAGCTGCTGCTCTTTGTGTTTTTTCCTAGCCTCAGCACTTGTGCACTTATTAGGAAACACCACTTCCCTGTATTCAGCTGGCTGCTTGGTTGCCATGGCGATATAATGTTAACTGTTCTACTCCAACTGTCACTGTCCAAGGTTAACAGTTAGTTAGCCATGCTAACCTGCTAATCCCACTTAATGGCTAGCAGATAACAGAATGTAAATCAAGTGTAGTTTTCTGAGATAAGGCTTCTTGGGCAAGTGTCCTTGGCCTGTGATCAGGCTTACCTTGGTTAAATCCAGTTTTTTATTTTTTATTTAACTCCTGTTGTAGGCTAGTCACCCAGTCAGTTCTCCTTCAGTTATCTTCAGGTTTCTTTAAGATGTTCCTTTTCTTTTCTTTTGTTGTAATCCACATAAAAATCCAGGAAAAGTATCTGAAGTGGTTTCTTATTACTTCCTATCCTGCATTCACATTTAGTGTTTCTGTTGTACTCACTTTTAGGCTAATTTATCATATTTTAACAGGAGCTCATCATAGATCTGACTGCATACCACTCTCTCTCTCATATCGTATCTTTCTTTCTTTCTTTCTTTCCTTCTTTCTTTCTTTTCTCCAGGTATCTGTTTGCACTCCAGATAAAGCATGATTTGGCGTGTGGTCGCCTCATCTGCAACGACACCAGCGCAGCTCTCATGGTGTCCCACATCATCCAATGTAAACGCACGCACACACACACACCTTTTCATGTCGGTTTCCCCCACTACATCTTTCTGCTGCCTTGCATTTGTTCTGGTCCTGGCACCTTTTCTACTTGTCTTTCCATTCATTTTATGTTTCATTCATATTTCTCTATCTTTTCAAAATGTTCTATCTATCTCCCTGACTATAGATCAGACTCCACCCCTAACTCTCACTGACTCCGCCCCCCAATTCCCTCTCTCTGAATCCACTGCCTCAAGTAAAGGCCACACTGCACGTGTTTTTCGGGTTAAAAAACGTGCATAACGCGCCTAACTTGACACTTGATCCCAAAAATGGTTCAACGCGCCTAACGCGCCTAACGCGCCTGTGGCTGCGCTGGATTTAGGAGTCCGAGGTAGGAAACCCAAATAATATAAATAACAATAATCGGGTTAAATAACTTCACATGGTGTGTCTGGTGTGTTTCCAGCATTCGTAGTGTTGATCAGCAGAGATATAGTCCGCCAAGACGTTGAGGTTGCTTAGCAACCAGAGACGCTGTCCATGCAAGTGAATGGAGCGTTCCCTCTTCGTCATAACTATCAAACCAAACATCCTTCACATTCACCGAGCGAACATTATGAAAGTAAAATGCACATTTCTCGCAAAAAATGTTTACATAAATGCTTTTAACGGCGTAACTATGTTACTATTTCCATCCAGAATAAAGAAAGATGTCCGCCACATGCTTCTGTGCAAGCGTCACTACTCTCTGCCAGTGACGTCGGGTCAAGCTCCACTCTGATTGGCTATCGCGGCTAAGCGTCACGCATAGGCACGTCAAAAGTAAAAAAAAAAAAAACTTTTTGCGTTGGTCCGTTTACGTGCGTCATTACGTGCGTATGCCGCGTCTAACGCCACTAACGCGCCGCTTTAACGCGTGTATCGCGTCTACGCGCCTAGGCCTATGGTTCCCTATGCAAAAATGCCGATTTTCAACGCCAACGCGGGTGCAGTGTGGCCTTACCTTAACTCTTTCTCTCTGCCCCCCCTGCAACCATTACATATATACTGACTCCTGACTCCACCTGCACTATATTTGACTCCTTCTGACTGTCTCTGGCTCTTCCCCCTCTCCAGCTGAGATCGGGGACTTTGACGAGACCCAGAGCTGGCAGCACCTGCTGCACAACAAGTACCTGCCCGACCAGGACGCCCTCAGGGACAAGATAACCGACTGCCACCGCAAGCACGTGTGAGTAAACGTGGAGACATGCGTAAATACACACACACGCATAGATGATGTACACACACGCACATATGGCGTACACACAAACACACACACAAACACATGACGCACACACACAAAGTACAAACACACACATGATGTACACACGCATGACGCATTGCACACGCACACGCAATGAAGTACACACACACACATGACCTGCACACGCACGCACGCACATGCACGCGCACACAGACGCGCGCACACATCCATGACGCGCAGGCTCAAGCACACACTCATGACGTGCAGGCTCAAACACACACTCATGACGTGCAGGCACACACACTCACGACGAGCAGGCACGCACACACACACTCATGACGAGCAGGCACACACACACACTCATGACGCACACACACACTCATGACATGCACGCACACACACCCATGACGCGCAGGCTCAAACACCCACTCATGACGCGCAGGCACACACACTCATGAAGAGCAGGCACACACACACTCATGACGCGCACGCACACACACAAACACCCTCGTGAGGCGCACACACACACTCATTACGCGCACACATACACTCATGACGCACACACACATACTCGACGTGCACACACAAAATCATGACGTACATGCAAATGCGCACACACACACACATTACGTACACACACACACTCCTGATGTGCACACGAGGAATGCCTACATTGTAATATGATGTCTGGTGCAGGTGCAATAAATCACTATTTGACAGGTTGAATACCTTTACATGGATTTTCTGAGGTTGCTTAGCAACCAGAGACGCTGTCCATGCAAGTCATTGGAGCGTTCCCTCTTTGTCATAACTATCAAACCAAACATCCTTCACATTCACCCAGCGAACATTATGAAAGTAAAATGCACATTTCTCGCTAAAAATGTGCTTTTAACGGCGTAACTATGTAACTATTTCCACCAAGAATAAAGAAAGATGTCTGCCACATGCTTCTGTGCAAGCATCACTACTCTCTGCCAGTGACGTCGGGTCAAGCTCCACGCTGATTGGCTATCGCGGCTAAGTGTCACGCGTAGGCACGTCAAAAGTTAAATTTTTTTAACTTTTTGCGTTGGTGCTTTTACGTGCGTCATTACGTGCATATGCCGCGTCTAACGCCACTAACACACCGCTTTAACGCGTGTAATGCATCTACGCGCCTAGGCCAATGGTTCCCTGTGCAAAAATGCAGATTTTCAACGCCAACGCGGGTGCAGTGTGGCCTTACCTTAACTCTTTCTCTCTGCCCCCCCTGCACCCATTACATATATACTGACTCCTGACTCCACCTGCACTATATTTGACTCCTTCTGACTGTTGTTGGAATAGTCTTGTGAGCTGGGTTTGCACAGCTCGTTTTTTTACACCTGGATGGTGCCTTTTCAAATGCGTGTGCTAGGGATGTGCATTTCTGGCAAAAATACTATTCAATATTCGCTCAGAAGTATTTGAATAATATTTGAAATTCGGTCAATGAAGAACCCCCAACGCACGCACGCACCTCGGATACACGCACAAACAATGACACAGGGAGAGGCTTTTATGATTTGTATGAAATCAATCTGTTTATTTCAACAACTGCGCCATCAACATTCAACATCAAAATTATTTCAACTTGGGCTTAGGCAGATAGACCTACATGCGCCGAAAACGGATCGTGAGGGTACGGAGACGGCAAGGGCTGTGATTGGTCCTCTAAAAAATTCATTTCCGGAGTCACTTTTCCCGTTTGACTTTGCACCTTAATTACTTTGTACATTGTTTACTTTGCACCTTAAGGACCAATAAAACACCAAATAAGATTTGAAAAGCTTTTGAAGTTTATTTACAACATTGCTTACATGGTTTGTAGTCAACCTATAAGATAGATCGGGCGGCGAATTGCATTGCGTATCCGACATCCCAATGGAGAGCTGCTGAGGGGTCTCCGTAGTTACGGAGTCGGATTACAGAGTCGGAGTAGTATACTTTGGCTAAACGGTCCGGGTGGAATTCCGACTTTAAGTTTTAAATCGCGCATCGCAAAACAAGCCTTTTCATTCACCATATTAACACTATGTACACCACATTTACATACCGCGGTGCGTAAGTCCCTGTACCGTGACGGTTCGGTACAAATACGTGTACCGTTACAGCGACCAAATATTTTATTTGGGCGCTCCGGTGCGACTGAAAATGTATCTGGTATAATTATTATTATTTATTTTTTTACAGAGCAGTCTATTCATAATATTGTAATAACCACGGAAGAGGCAGTGAATGAAGTATTGATTAGACAGCGATTTATTAGACACCTAATAAACCATTGGAACGCGCAAGACCGGTAACAATAGAAACGCTGGTAAACAAACCCGCAAAGCCCAATCCAGGGGCCTGTACTACGAAGCTCGATTAGAGGGTTAGCGAGGTATGTTGAGCTGAAAGCCTGGGTTAGCTGTACCATGAAAGTCGATCTCTTTAAGCGTCGCTGTATCACCATGGTGACTTACGCTCGCAACCAAACCTGGTCGGGAGCAGCTTTTCAGCGAGTCTACCCGGAGATCGGCTACTTATATCGGCGTGCGCAGCTTCCTAGCCCTTCCTCCGATAATGGCGTCACCATTTGTGGGTGTTGGACCTCGGCGCACTTATCGTACAGGCGTCTCTCGGGAGACAGAGGGTTTTTCGGGACAGAACCGATCCCTTGGCATTGTCTGACGATATTCATTATGAGAGATACAGATTCAGCATTTATTTAATGGTCAAGATATTATTAATCAATGGCGTAAATATCGACAGTATGCAAAGAACAGTCACAGTTTCCCATCAGGACAGTGGGTTTGAAAGTGTTCTGGTACTTCAAGCATAGTCCATCAAACGCCCAGGAATTAAATGAGCAGCAACTTGCACACGGACATAAGCAAGAATCTCTTGCTCAGGACGTTGCAACAAGATGCAATTCCACCCTGGAGATGGTCAAGCGGAACCGGAGAAACAAGTCTCCACTGACCACTACACTGGCGCAGCAAAATAGCAAGGTTGCCATGGTGACTGAACAAGAGCTTGCCAAACTGCAAAAGCTTGAGGAACTACTTGAACCCGCCAGGTAAGGTTATTTATTTTTTGTGTGAGTATTTTTTTCTGTGTTATACAAATTGACTGACATGTTTAAAACATATTTTGCTTTCCATTGCAGATATATCACTGAACTGCTGGGGGGGAGCAGTATGTCTCTTGTTCTGTAGTGTTGCCAGCCTACCGTCACTTGGTCAAAGTTATGGAGCCTTCAGACAATGATCCAATCTACTTTGTGCGGTTCAAGAAGGTCTTTACCACAGACCTAACTCAGCGGAAGAACAGCACCAACCTCACCTGGCTGAAGATTGCTACTGCCCTTGACCCCAGGTTTAAAGACCTGAAGTGTCTCCCCAAAGAAGAAAGGAGTGAAGTGTGGGATTCAGTACGTGGCAAGGTGACACGACAACCACCTGCTGTGACAACAGAGGAACCATCACCAAAGAAGAGGAAGATGTCCATCTTCTTGCTTGGTTCGTCTGATACGTCGGATGAAGAAGAGTCCATAGAGCATTGTCTGGACTGGACCGCTACAAAGCAGAGCCCAAAATGTAGATGGAGGGGGGGTTACTACAATGGTGGTCACAGAGGGTAGAAGCACATACCAAGCTGGCACCCATTGCACGCAAGTACTTGTCAACCCCTGCAACCACAGTGCCTTGTGAGAGGTTGTTCTCGCTCTCTGGCCACATCGTTCAAAAGAAGCAAGCTTCTTTGTCCCTTGATAACGTAAACAGACTGGTGTGCCTCAGTAACTGGCTGAGTGTAAAGAAGGACTAAGCCAAATTGTCTCTATGGAGTGAACATTTTTCAACATTCACAACTTTCAGCAGTATCTTTCCTTGTTATTTTTTTACAATAACTCATGCACCTTTTTGAAATTCAACTGACATGAGTATGGAACACATTTTTGTTGTTAATATATTACTGGCCGTTCATATAAGGCATTATCGCCCTCTGCACTTTAACATAGGCCTGGGTAGTTTTTATTTCTGTTAGCGCCGCAGATATAAGAGAGATGCCTTTAACGCTGAGTCAATGTTGATGATTTTTTGGAACATTTGTATTCACAGGAGAGAAATTGTATTCAAAAATTCAAGAAAGCTATTAAAATAAAAAGAATTGAATCTAAATATACTTTATTTTTTGTTGATTCTACATTAATTCCATGATTTTACTCAAGTAAATATCTGTTACAAGCTTCGGTCTTTAAAAAATCTATTGACAGCACTATATATATATATATATATATATATATTAGGGCTGTAACGATACACAAATTCACGATTCGGTTTGTATCACGATTTTTGACCCACGGTTCGATACATCCCACGATTCTTTTAAATTTAAAAAGCATTTTATTTAAACAACACTTAAATACCAATTATCTTAATGTAACATTTAATAACAAATAATTTGGAACACTGAACAGATTTGAACCGAAAGAATACTATTAAAGTATAGCTAAATTAATAAAGAAATAACCAAAGATTGCAGTTGGAGGATGCTTTTTGCTGGTAGGCATAATAGGGCCCCTTTTATGCCTACCAGCAACACACCGTCAGTGTGGAATAAAACAACAAATGCTTCATATTGGTGTAACGTTCTGTTATTTGTTTGATGAAAAAATCTAAACTTAATGAAACTAATAGATCGGTAAAGAAATGCAAGTCTCGTGCATTTATAATTGTATCGCTGTGTTTTGAATAGTCACCTACCATAACCTCCAAGTGCAGCTGAGCCGAACGTCACATCTTCGTGGCGTGCAGTGAGTCCCGTTGTTACACCGAATTCTGCGACCCACCAAAAAGTGTGACCCGAGGGGGCGCTGTTGAATAATGTGCAACTCGCGCTCCAGACATCCACCAGCACGCCTTCTCACACCGCGAGACAGGTTCGTGGCTTTGAGTATCGCGATTTTCGGTTTGATACGCGTATCGTTACAGCCCTAATATATATATATATATATATATATATATATATAGGGGGGAAAACAGGAGTCAGATCAGAGCGCAGTGGACAAGAAGGTTCAGACACGAGCACCCCTTGTGGCTTCAGTCCCGGTTGTCAACACCACCGCCAACACAGGAAAGAAGTTGCCAATTCAGACAGAAACAAGGAAGTTATCTCCAGTGTTTAGAGGACACATAAACCTTGTGGTGGTTTTGGTTGTTTTGGAACCCTCAATGCTATCCGCCATGTCTGCCGGCGTCTAATTTTTGTTCCATAAACCTTAAAGGGTTCACCCGGTTTCTTAAAGGGGACTTATTATACCACCAGGTGTGAGTGTGATTAGCCTTACAAGCCGTTTCGAAAATTGGCCTAATATGACATCACTAGTGGGTGTGTCCACCTAGATCTGTGCTGGATAGAAGAGCAATGTTTACTTCAGTCCACTGGGTAGGCTGGTAGATAGATCTATCCAGCACAGATCTAGGTGGACACACCCACTAGTGATGTCATATTAGGCAGATTTTCGAAACGGCTTGTAAGGCTAATCACACTCACACCTGGTGGTATAATAAGTCCCCTTTAAATGGCTCATGTCATGCCACCAGGTGTGGGTGTGATTAGCTGATGCAAGCCATTTGGCACAAGGAATGTTTTTCATAGTGACATCACAAGTGGGCGTGTCCTCCCAGATGTATGAAGGATTGATGAGCAAAGTTTGAGCAACGTCCACTGGGTAGGCTGGTAGATTGATCTATCCAGCATACATCTAGGTGGACACGGCAACTTTTGATGTCACTATGAAAATCATTCCTTCCCAACGGTTTCTACTAGTTTATCACACCTACACCTGGTGGCATGACATGAGCCCTTTAAGACCGCAGGTTAATTGTTGATATCGTCTATGTTGATGTAAATCAGCCGTGAATCTTTGTTCAGCTCTCCTGATCTCGTGGTTTAGACATGCGGCTCGTGGTTTGTCAACATCAAGCTGACACTAATTTGCGATGAGAGTTCACCTAGACTCTGCATAGCCACCCCCTCCCACCCCTCACACACTTGTTGTACATTGTACGTCCTGGCCCTTAACGTTCGCACTTATTGTATGTCGTCGTACTTAGTTTTAGTACTTAGTTGTGTAGCGTCTTATCCTAGCTATCGTTGTTGTATACAGTGATTGGGTTACGACAGCGATATATTGTTGTTCTCCTTCTTCTTACAAACATACTTATTACTAAGTATGAAATGGTTGAGATAATCAACAGCAACCAGCCGCCCGTAGGGAGGTGTGGGCAGTGTTGTGGTTCCACCTGCCAACATTAGAGGGTTTTGCAGACGCTGGAGTACTCCATCTCTCTAATGGTGTCGCTCTAACCTTCCAGGTGTCCCAGTATGTCTCTGCGTGTTTGGTACTGTTAACACAGATCAGATCCGCTCACACATTGCGTTGATCTACGAACTAGCATCTGTAAAACCTTCTCCATCATTAGAAATACCTTGATATGGTCTTGACTATGCAAGTAAACACAATCCTTATTCCGTCCGTCCCCGCACACGGTTTTAACAATGTGTTCATTCAAGATACCACACACACACATCGTTCTTCAGACTCATCGATTCGACTGATTAATCGATCAATGACACCCAGAGGAAGCGGTCACAATGTAATCACCCCTCACGTGACATTGGATTGGTTGTAAACTGCGTGACCAAACCGGGTGGGGTGGTCAGAGGAATGGATTCAGTTGATCACCTGAGGGGATACCGTTGATCAATGGACGTCCAAAGGAAACATCCCCATACTGCCTTTAACAAGTGGTCATAAACGGTAGACACCATTACACAAAGAGCTTTGTTGTTCAGAGCAACCAATTGATTGACCAATCGCTGATCAATGAGAGATTTAGGGTGCCCCGGTTGCTCACCGGGTAGAGTGCGGATCATTAAGGGTCAGTCCTGACCGCAGCGACCAGGTTCGATTCCTGCCCGAGGTCCGTTGCTGAATGTCCTCCCCTCTGTCCATACCCCCTGTCTATCTCACTCTATCATAAAGAATAGAAATGCAAAAATAAATCTTAAAAAACTAAAAACAAAAAAATATATTATCAATGGATATGCTCCCTCCACCAGCGGCCAGACGCCGGCCGAGTCGGACTACCAGCTGCTGGAGATCGCCCGTCGCCTGGAGATGTTCGGCATCCGGCAACACCCGGCCAAGGACCGCGAGGGCACCAAGCTCAGCCTGGCGGTGGCCCACACCGGAGTGCTGGTGTTTCAGGTGCGGAGGGGGTGTGTGTGTGTGTGTGTGTGTTTGTGTGTGTGACCTCGTTCACCTGGTGGCCATCTTGGTATTTTTGGATGGAGGAAGGCTTGTAGAATCTTCTGGGAAACCATGATTACTCAAAAAGGTTTTGGTTTTTGGTGGTGTTAAGAATGCATTTCCAGTGAGTTGTCGTGGTCACACTTAAAGATATTAGAAGGTGTCCCCAGCCGACGAACCAATATGGCTGCGAGGTGAATACGGTTTGTGGTCACACTGTTATTTCGGGCTGGATGGTGATGTGGTTACGGCTCTTTGTTTCTCAGACAGAAGGTTTTGGGTTTGATCCCCACTGTCGACTGTTATCACCCTTGAGCCCCTCACCCTGATCCTGTACGATGGGTTTCTGTTTTGCATCAGAAAATGGATAAAAATCTATTTCCATGCTAATTATCCGAGAGGAACCCTCCAGTAATCCAGTTGTTTAGATGTTGGGGTTCATGTTCTGCCCCTATGTCTGTACAGGGCTACACTAGGATCAACGCCTTCAACTGGTCAAAGATCCGCAAGCTGAGCTTCAAGCGCAAGAGGTTCCTCATCAAGCTGCGGTCGGACCCCGCTGTGAGTCCGCGCCTCCTTCTGTTCCCTCCCTTCAAATGCTGCTATTTGTTTATGGGCGGCATGTGTCGCAGGAGGTAAAGCGGGTTGGCTGGTAACCTGAAGGTTACTAGTTCAATCCCCGGATCCTCCTTGCTGAGTGTCGAGGTGTCCCTGAGCAAGTCGCCTCACCCTCACTGCTCCTGCGAGCTGGCTGTCACCCTGCATGGTTGACTCCCCCGTGTGTGAATGTGTGTATGAATGGGTGAATGTTAGGCAATATTATACAGCGCTTTGAGTGGACACTGGTTAGGAAAGAGCTGTATAAATGCATTCCATTTACCATTTTTACAGTACTTTGTATTTCTGACTTGAACCTTTGCCATTTATTTTTTTAATTGTATTTCCTTACTTCTCTGGCTGTGTGGTTGAGATTCGTCTTTAGGATTGATTGTTTTTGTTTTTACCGATTGCCGTCTCCGTCCGTTTGACAGTTTTTTGGAACAAACTCGTAAAGCTCAACGTTTCACTCCTTTCCTTTCCCTCCCTGTTCCCTCCGCCCCTCCCTCCATCTCTCCATTCCTCTCTCCTCCTCCCCTCCCTCCATCCCTCTTCCTCCATCTCTCCTTCTCCCTCCATCTCTCATCTCTCTGTCCTCCTCCCCTCCCTTCATCACTCCCTCCCACTCCCTTCCTTCCCTCTCTCCCTCATCTCTCCTTCTCCCTCCCTCCATCTCTCCATCCCTCTGTCCTTCTCCCACCTCATCCCCCCCTAACCTTCTTCTATATCCACCTCCCCCACCCACGGGTGCCCCCTTGTCCCCCAGCAGCAGAGCAACCACCACGACACGCTGGAGTTCTCCATGGCGAGCCGGGACTGCTGCAAGGTGTTCTGGAAGGTGTGTGTGGAGCACCACGCCTTCTTCAGGCTCTTCGAGGAGCCCAAGCCCAAACCCAAGCCCGTCCTCTTCACCCGCGGATCCTCCTTCAGATTCAGGTACACACACACACACACAATTGGACACTCGCGCACACTCGTGCACATTCTCACTCACTCACGCTCACTCGCACACTCTCTCTCAGACACACCCGCACACTCACTAGGGATGGGCAAAATGATTATTTTCCGGGAACTAGTTCTTTCAGTTCAGTTCACTGTAACGATTCGTTTATTTGATTCGTTCGTTTTGATTCGTTCGTTACGTCAGATTACATCTTAAAAAAAATAAAAAATAAAAAATCTTTTTTTTTATAATTTTTTATTTTTTTTAATTGGTCGTGGGTCCGGATAGGACCGTCAAGACCGCAGTCCGCCGTTTGGAGATGCCTGCTATTTAGTATGTCGAACGTCCCACCAATATTTATACCACTTGCTTACTCTCTATATTCATTCATGGTTTTACATTTATAATTTTATTTTACTTTACATTTAATTCTTCATTGTTCAGGCATTACAGAACTTGCATGGTCATAAATAAAAAATACGAACTGCAGTTTAATTTCTTTGTTTGTTCTTAAATTGACGTAGAATGGAGCAAAGAAACAGATGGAGGTCAAGTCTATTTTCGAAAAAATGTAGGGGGATATATGAGTCGAATGGTATGACCCAAGATACGTCAGACAGAGAAAGCGCGCATATTCGACGGTACAGCCTTGTCATTGGTTTACCCAGGTGCCATTCCAACACCATTACTACCTCTCATTGGCTGAATCTTTGAGAAAGTTGTAGACTCTGGGGAACCAGTTCTTGTCGTTCACGTTCGGGATTCGTTCGTTGTAACGAATCAGTCGCGACCGACACATCCCTATCACTCACACACACATGCACACACACACACAAAAATATGTGTATGTGTAACATACAACCGAAGGCGTAAACCGAGTTGTAGTGGGATGAGGTTTGTGTGTGTGTGTGTGTTTTATCTGCACTTGTTTCTCTCGTTTTAGTCTTTTTGTTTGTTTGTTGTTGACGCACGCTTCTATGGGCTGATATAGGTCCTATTGAGAGGACTCAAGGAGTCGTAGTGCTGTACAACCCTAAATGAACGTGAATATACCAGAACCTAGGCAATTAGAACTTTGTTTTGACATGCAGCATTATCTCACATGGTAACAATATCTCCCCATAATGACAAATCATTTCATTCATGATATAGAACTCTTATTACAAGATAATTGCAGTGAATCATATTTAATGCATTGTGACTTTTCTGTCATTTAAACACATCATTCTCTGTTCATTTGAACTCATGTTTACTCCTTTCCCTAATGATATTTTGTCTGTGTTGTGTTTTATTTCTCTCAATGTCCTTTTTCCCTTGTGGTTTCAGCGGTCGGACCCAGAAGCAGATCATTGATTATGTGAAGGACTCGGAGTTCAAGAAGATCCCGTTTGAAAGGTGAAGTGGTGTCAGCGGTGGTGAAGCCCCTATTAAACCAGAGCTCAGCGTCTGTCTGGAAATCTTAACACAGAAATGGGACAGGGACAAAGTGACCAGAACAGTATCTAAAAATGTTTTGAATTCATCATTTTAGTAGGCAACTTTCTCTGCCTCCGGATTGGTCGGTCGGTCAATTAACCCTTTTCTGATTGCATTTGTCTCCAGAAAGCACAGTAAGATCATGTCCGGCCTGACCTCGTCCTTCCGTTCCCAAGTGACAACAGAGGTACGTCGTTACACCATGCCCATCATCCAGTCATCCTCCACGTCCTTGAGTGTTTATTAACTTAGTGACCGCCTCTCTTTACCCCCTGCTGTGCAGAGGGTCATGTCCATCCCCCTGGCGGGCCAGACTGACACCTCCTCCTTCAGGGCGGACCACTGGGGCGACCCCAATGGACCCCCAGACACGGCCGTCACCAACGGCTTCCTGGATGCCCCCGGCTCGGACCCGATGGCACGCTCACGACAGACCCGCCTCCATGCGGCAGCGGTGGGCTCCGTTCCGGCGGGCGACCAGCACCTCCTCAACCCAGGTTCAGCGGGCAGGGCCAACAAAGGCAGCACCTCTTCCATCCCTTACATAGACTGCAGTGATGTAGACAGTGAGCAGGACGCGGCCCGGGGCCACCGGGTGGCGGCGGCCGCGGGGCCCCGGGGCCGAGGCCACGCACATGACAGCAATGGGGAGGAGGTGGGGTCTCCATATCGGCAGGGCAATAACGGTTTTGTGGGCTCGGGGAACAGCGGTGGGGTTCCGGGTCTGGGTCTGGGCCGGGGGTTGTTCGGTGTGGTGAACGGGTTTCACCACTCCAACCCGCAGGGGCTGCAGCACGCGCAGCAGCAGCACAGGCAGGTTATGATGGGGCTGCAGGTGCAGCAGCAGCAGCAGCCACAAAGCATGCTGGATAACAGGGGCAGGTTGGTGGAGGGTTCACCGCAGGGCAGGTTCAACGTGAGCCAGGCGGGGCCAGGCCTGGACGAGGTGGAGCAGAGGTGTTTCCAGGGCCAGCCGCCCCTCCACAGCACCCTGCTGGAGGAGATCCTCCAGGGCCGCGGCGCGCTGGGCCGGGCCCATGCGGGGGGCCGTCCCCTGGGGACCGGGACCCAGAGCCAGTGCTCCAGCCCGGTGCTCAACAGCTTCCACCACAGGACCAACTCGCTGAGCTACGGCGATGGGGTGGTTAACAGCAACCAGCCGACCAGCCCGCGCTGGGACGACGGCGGGCATTACTTTAGCAAGCGCCCGGGCGGGGCCGGGGCCGACCCCCCGCCTGCCCCGCCCCTCATGCCGCTCTCGCCGTCAGCGTTGGGACAGTACGGAAGCTACTCCCCCATCGTGGCCCACCGCACACCCGCCCACCTGGCGCAGCGGCCGCCCAACGACAATGGCGCCCGCAACCGCTCCGACACGGACCCCTTCATCCTGAGCTACGACTCAACCGCCCCGTCCCGCCAGCACGACTCGCTGGGCGCCGGCATCAGGGGCACGTCCACTCCCAACCCCGCGCCTGCCTCCGCCCCCACGGAGCGCCGGGGACTGGTCACCAACGGTAACCACTCACCGGCGAGCGCCAAGCTGATGGTCCCGGGGAAGGCCCGGCCCAACTCGGCGCAGCGGCTGTACGGGCGCCGGGGAAAGCCCGAGGGTGACGCCTCCGGCAACAACAACCACCACCAGAACAACCTGAACCAGCCGCCGGTGCAGATGATAGACGGGTCCACCAGCAGCGGCACGGACACCAGCGACACGGAGTCAGACACGGGCAGCGGCGTCGGCTGTGGCTACGGCCAGCCGCTGATGTACGGCAACCCAGCTGCCGTGCATTCTGGGAACGCCAACAATGCGGGGAAGGGGTCGCCGCTGAACCGGAGCAAGTTCTCCTTCGGGAGCCTCCAGCTGGAGGAAGGGGAGGGGGTTGAGGACGAAGAGGAGGAGGAGGAGGAGGAGGGGTGTTATCGCTTCACCGAGGAGGAGGTCGGAGGGCGTGTCTTCAGCTGCTGAGGGGCTCAAGAGGCGCCCGGCGTGTGATGGCGGAGACGAGGCCTTGTGGGGGAAAATTAGATGTTTCTTGGACACAGTAACAGGGACGGAGAATTGTGTAGTCTTTTTTTGGAGTGCAAAGGACATTGTATTCATGGCAACTCTTAAACATGTTGGCCTTTCGAGCGACTCCGGGGCTTTGGGAACCTTAGAGGCCCACCCTACTTTGAGGTGAAAACAGGAGTCGGCGCCCCAGGACCTTTTTAAAATGGTTCTCCAACCCACGGCTTCTGCTGCTGGTTCTATTGAGGACACAGGAAGAGCTGACTGGTCTGAGGTCAGCTTGGCTGTTTTGAGGACGGTTGCGTTGGGCTGAGGAGATGAAAGGGCCAAAGGAAATCTGGTCCGTAGAACGTTTGTTTGAGGCACAGGAGTCTGTCTGTAGAGAAGAGCTTCTTTTTTTTTTCTTTTACAAAGTGCCATAACTTTGTTCTGTATGTACAGTAGTAGAGCTGAGTTAACTATATGGTGTCAGACGGTTTGCCGTGGGATTTGAAATGGTGTTTTGTTTGGAGTTGTGATACTGTGGGGATTTATGGATATGGTTGACTCAAGGAGTTCAACAGAGGGAATGCCATTGGTCAATAAGCCAGTAAATAGGTTGTGGGGTTCTGCCCGAAGTTGGTCTTCTAAACCGTTCTGAACCGTCAGACCACTGTGTGTTGTAGTGCGTGAGGTGAATCGTCATTTCTAATCTTGTATCTTTTGTATAATCTTTTGTTATTAAGTGGCTGTTTATTCAATAGAAAGTGACTCTATGTCCACAATGGCTTTGTCACATAGTTCTTGAGAGACGTCTACCGCTGAACTAGATGCTCTGTGGGAAGAAGTTGATACACCAGACTCGCTTTGTGTCGTAGTTTGTTGGACGAGGAATTCATTTATTGGATCGATTTACGTCCCGGTTCTAAGTTATTCCAACAAGGCGTGATGTTGCAGCTGCTGACCACTCTGCCTTCTCTCGTGGTCAGTGGAAGAGTTCCCTCTCCTCTTCCCCAGCACTTTTGAACCTTCATTCCTTGACACCGGGTGTAGGAATACACCGTGTTCCTGTCTTGTCTGGTGGTTTGGACGAAAACCTTTTCAACCAGAGAAAGCAAGCTTGTAAAGGCCCTGTTCCTGCCGTTTGGGATCGGAAGAAATGTGTTGTCTCAGGCGCGGCTCTGTAGCATGGTGTTGACGTCCCAGCAGCCTCTGCTGGGGCGCTGGGTGTAGTAGTGTCGTGTGGTTGAGGTCGTTGGTGCCGGCTACTGTTCAGTCTTCGTTTTCCCGGTTGTTTCCACGCTCGCTCTCTATACATAGCTCGCTCTCCCTCTCTCACTCTTTCTCTCTGTTCTCACACTGAGAGAGACCATCAACAGGAAATGTTATCCCAGATGTCACCACTGCATCCCCGCAGCTCCTCTGTGTGGCTAGGACCAAACACACGCACACGCACACACCAAACCCGAACTCCCCCAGGCATTCCATGGGTGCTGAGCATTTTGTTTTGCTTGACTTTCGCTTCTTCCATCCGCATTGCTGTCATTTGCCTCAGCTGCCTGCTGCCCACTGTCACGCTCGCGACCCACCGACGTGGGTCTGGGGCCGGGGCTGGGGCCAGGGACTCCGGCCGAGTCTGGACCAGATTTCATTGAATTTGGGACCAGATTTGTTTGCATTTGGGACCAGACTGTTTTAGATCTTTTTATGGCGATGTGTTGAGTGAACTAGTGATAAAGGCCAACGTTGTTTCAAGCCCCACCCTTATATCTCTGATTCCTACAAAAAAGTGAATCTTGCACACATCATAATGCAGGAATTTCAGGATATCATTTTGTAGCAAGGTTTTGTACGATTTTCCACTTGTGATTCCACAGCGTTTTCTCCAGCAGAATTACAAAATACCCTTCTTTATTGTGGAAGGCATATATGAGGATTTCTCTGAAAATATTTTCTACATTTTTATAGGGTGATTAATCACATGTCATACTTTTCTTGTGTCGTTGTACTATTTTTAAGAAAAATTCACACCTTTTCCTCCTTGAATAGACCGCACTGTCTGATAAACAAAATATCGATTCAGCACGGTGCCTATTTGGAAACACTCACCTCCCCATTCTATGTATGGTGTTTATTTTATTTTGCTCCAACTCAATGTCTGACCCTTGAACTGCTGTCTCCTGTCCCTCTGTCACTGCTCTGTCACTGCTCTGTCACTGCTCTGTCACTGCTCTGTCACTGCTCTGTCACTGCTCTGTCACTGCTCTGTCACTGCTCTGTCACGTCTGTCTGGGTTTCCTCTCTCCTGCTGCTTCTTTCAACACGGCTGAAAATTGTTCCATGAGTTTTGAA
Organism: Gadus macrocephalus; assembly: GCF_031168955.1. Classification (NCBI taxonomy): domain Eukaryota; kingdom Metazoa; phylum Chordata; class Actinopteri; order Gadiformes; family Gadidae; genus Gadus; species Gadus macrocephalus. The sequence goes on from NC_082385.1 coordinate 23,622,109, forward strand.
AAATGCGTGGTGCAAAATATTCTTTCCCCACTTTTTATGTTTACCGTCAATTCCACGGCATTTTCTGTAAAGCTTTGAAGTCCCAACACCATTTTGGATTGAGATGGGCTAACTCCGTTCTCACACCTCACAACATGATTTTTTGTAATCTTTTACCCACGGAACCTCGTATTTTTCACAACCATGCCTTTTTGTCTCACTGTACACATGGACCGACCGGGGCGGACTCACAGCCAACATCTGAATAAAGTTTTAATATTAACCAGAATGTTCTAGGTGGGTGGGAGGATGTTGTATCAAGGCAAAGCAAAGTGTAGCTCAATCAGCGAAACTGAGCGGAATACGTTTCTACAAACGTTTTCCGTGTGATATCTGGCGTTTGGTGTCTGAAAGTGTGCATGTCGAATATTGCGAGAGGCGGGGACACCGTACTGTTGGTAGGCATGTGCGCGCACACGTGTTTGAGCATTGGCTTAGAGTCTGCCCCGAGTTCCTATTCACTGTCTGCTACCAAAAGCAAGGCCAGATATATGGTGTTTCTTAAAACTATGTACATATTACAACGAAGATTGTGAATTTCTTATTCAATTTCATATTGTTATTTGTATGGACGTTAATCAGAGATCTTTATCTAGATTAATTTGATAATATTTTCTGATAGTGTTTCAGCGATCCTAACTGTGTACAATGCTAAACAATGTTTGATTGTATTTCTGACTGCTGGATTTTGTTATCTGTGTAGGGACGTGAAACAGGCAGAAGTGCTTTTTTAGATATATACATCTATAGATAGATATATATATAATGTTTTTTACGAGGTACATGCTAGTACAAATAGCACAGCGCAAGCTAACTTTATGCAACGTTTTAGATGTAGCGCGCTAACAATATACGTTTTAAAACCACCAATAACCACTGCAAACCTGGTACTTTTTACCTTTCCTGACACCCTTGCATTGTTCAATGTTGGAGAATTCTGCATGGCAATCTTATTTGGTGTTCTTTTATTCACAAATGTCCTTTTTCTAATCGAAACAATCTCCTGTTGAAACTCACCCCCTGAAGCACTGTTGACTTTGTAACACTGTACACTGTATCCCTCTGTCTACACCGCTCTGCTCTTTGTATCTCTGCAACGCACTCGCATCACTTGAACGCTCTCACCGTCCACGTCTTGAGTCTCTGCTGTGTTTTTATTTTTGTTTTGGAATGAGTTCTTCCCCCGGTGACCTCTCCTTAACCACCTGTAACCTGTGCTGCACTAGAGTCAATAAAATAAGGGCCTAAGCTCCAAGACAAGGGACTGTGTAGCTTTTGTGTAGACCAGAGAGAATACGTGCCGCACACACTCACAAGCACACCTACAGGCATGCACGCACACACTGTAGTCTGGCAAGAATATATGCCTTACACATGCATGCACATGCACTGACACACAGTGTAGACTAGAGAATATTTGCTTTACGTAAACATTCACACACGCACACTTAATCACACACAGCCACATGCTCAAACACAGCCACACTCTCAAACACAGCCACACGCTCAAACACAGTCACACTTGCACACCCCAATATACTCCTTTGTGACGTGCACCTAGAAAGTGAAAAGTGACTATTGTACACACACGTACGCCGCACACACGCGGCCAACACACAAGCACACATGCCACACACACACACACACACACACACACACACACACACACACACACACACACACACACACACACACACACACACACACACACACACCTGTGCTTACTGTGTAGTAGTATATCATTTTGTAGTTTCAGTCTGTCAGTGATTGTGTTGTCATAGTGGCCCAGCCCTTATCGTGTTGTGGTTGTGTTTGTTGTGGTGTTGTGTTGTATAGTCTTCATGGTAGTGGACACTAGCTCCTGCTTTGTGTGTAGAGTAGATCGATTCGATGTGTTGCTGTTGTTTTTTATTTTGTGAACACTCGTTGGTCCCAGATCTGGACTGGTTGCCATGGTAACGCTCCAGTGTGGTCAGTGGACTCTCGGTGGGAAACACCCGGGCAAGTATGCTGGTCGAGTCGTAGCGCCGGGGAACTAGCTAGTCCCGCCTGTCGTAGTCTTTCCGTCCGTTTTTTTTGTAGTTCTCTAGTCGTAGTGGTCGTAGTTTGCAATCCTCCCGATCACATTTCCTTCTGGGGGGGGAATTGATCGTAAGATCATTGATTAACTTTGTGTTCATCAACAAGACATTTGATTGATTACGTAGACGACTTAATAACAATCTGTTACTTACTAATACATGACTAACACAATCAACCCATTCATGAACCGACCATTCTGTGTTTAGAAGTTGTACAATTCTGAAATGCGTAACGACGAGGCAGTCATTAACGACTGTAATTCTTAGTTCATACTCATTATATGTATTTAAATGAACACTTATTCACACTTTATTTGAGCAGAGGTAGGAATAACCTTGCGTCTGATGTTATTCAAACATGGGATAGTGTGTTTATCATGAACTCTTCTTCTGACAAATGTACTTATTGTAAGTCGCTTTGGATAAAACCGTCTGCTAAATGCCCTAAATGTAAAGTCGACTACGCATGAATGCATTCTTGTGAAAACACGAAAGTCATTTTGGATCGTACCTCTGAGCTCTCTCAGCCCTTATCAAAGGTCATCCCTTAGTATTCATCATCTGAGATGTTCTGCTTGGTTTGAGATCCAGTCCTCAGTGTGTTCTTCCTCTCCTCTCCTTCCTCCAGACGGTCCCGGTTCCCCGGACCTCCCGACCACCACGCCCTCTCCCCAGACCCCTGTCTCCCCCGACGATGGCGTCACCGGGCAGACAGCCCTGACAGTTGCGGCTGCGGGGGTGGTGCCGCCCGTCGTGCCCTTGACCACGGAGCTGTGCGTGAGTACGAGTCCCGTGGATCCACTGCCCTCACCGCTTACCAGCCCCCTGCTGATGGAGGCGGGCTACGTGCGCACGGACGACGAAGACGAGGCCAGGAGAAAGGTGGGTGTCTCCTGAGGGTGTGAGGTGGAGGTGGGGAGATGAGAAGGTGGGGGTGAAGTGAGGGTGTGAGGTTGAGGTGGGGCGATAGAAAGGTAGGGGTCACCTGAGTGTGAGGGTTGGAGGTGGGGCGATGTTTCTAAAAGCACCTTACGGCTGGGTGTAAAGATGATGAATGGATGAATCAATCAACTTCTCCGGTGTACAGCAGAGAATGTGAGCTTTATCATACTCTTAAATGATGTACACAATTCTGCCGTGTGTCCATCTAGGATAATCTAACAATTCAGTTGGATGTTTGAAAAAGTTTATCAAGTTCATGGTTATAGATCAGTCCCATTGGTTATAGATTATACATTACTTATTTTGGGGATGTTATAGCCATAGATCTGTACTATTGGCTATGTTATAGATAATGGATTGGTACTATTGAGGACATTATAAATTATAGATCACTACTATCGTAGTTGTGATAGCCTATAGAGCATTGCTATTGGGGATGTTGTAGATTATAGATTACTACTGAAGTGGATGTTAGACTGTAGTGCTATTGGAGACGTTTTGAATGCTGGATGAAGAAGCAGAGAGTGATGTGTTTCTCTCTGTGTGTCCAGAAGTTCCCAACAGACAAAGCCTACTTCCTGGCCAAGGAGCTGCTGACCACCGAGCGCACCTACCTCAAAGACCTGCACGTCGTCACCACGGTGAGGAACACACAGGACCCCACCCGCCCTGCTACCTGCTGGGGTCATCGCACTATGTTCATTTAAGAACCCTCTCTTTAGGCTCCCAGTATCATTAATCTCTCTCTCTCTTCTCTCTAATTTTTTTTTTTTTTTTTTTTCCCTGGTGTCTCTCTCCAGCTGTGTTGTTCTATGCTAATGCTTTGATGTGGTGGTAGGTTTGCGGTTGCTCTTTATTTGTCTGTCTTATTCTCTGCCAAATCTATCTGGCTCTATCTATCATATTCACTGTGTGTGTGCCCTACTCTCACATTCTGAGAAACAGCCGCCTGACTCTGGTGTGTGGGTTGAATTTATCACCCCACTGCCATGGTGTTATTGAACGTCTGTCCTTGGGGCTTCAAACGTGTGTGTGAGTGGTCCTGGTACAAACAAATGGCAGTGTGTGTGTTGTGAATTAATGTGTGTGGTAATCCCCTAAACACACACAGCTTTAAGTTAAAGCTGTCTAAACGTGTGTTTAACGTGTGTATTGACCATGTGTCCGGCCGGTTCTCCCAGTCGTTCCAGGAGGCAGTGGGGAAGGAGGAGGTGCTGCCGGAGAACGTGAGGAACCTCCTTGCCGCCAACTACGAGCCGCTCCTCAAGTTCCACCAGGGCTTCCTCCGCGAGGTGGAGCAGCGGCTCGCTCAGTGGTCAGTGCCCTCAGACACACCTCTACCCTGTTACGACCTTAAGATGTTCTCAGTAGGGCCCTCAGACCTCGTCCCTGTTAGGACCTTAATGATCTCAGTAAGGCCCTCAGACCTCGTCCCTGTTAGGACCTTAAAGGTTGGGTATGGGATTTGCGAAACGGCAGCAGATTTTGAAAACACACAACTCAAATGGTCCTACCCACTGTCCTTCAACTCTGACTCTGACTCCACCCATTCCAAGTACATGGACGCGTAATCATGCACGAGCGAACACTGATGCGTGAGAGCGAACCATTAGCTAGTTAGCTAGCTCCAGTAGCTACCGCAGGATAACAACAAACAGAAGCTTGCTCTGGGTCACGAGCTTTAAGTACGTGCTTGAAGGGGTCACGCGGGGGAGGGGGAGTGCAGTACGACCGCTTGATTGACGTACTTACTGTCCAATGCCACTCGGTGGGTCTGGAAATCATTGGCTGGAGCCCTGGCCGTTCCATAGATGATTGACTTGTTTAATTTTCATGTCAGTACTTCTAACTCAGTGGCTGTAAGTTGGTTATGATAAGGATTTCAAGTAATTTTGCAAAAATGGCCAAAAAAGAGAATTCCATTCCCAACCTTTAATTTTGTTCACGTAGCGCGGGGTTCACTTCCTGTTTGTCGTGCAGTAAGGGACAAGAATCAATCATCAGTTTTGAGGTCATTTTTCCGACGAGTTGGTTGTCTTCTGTAATTGGAAATTAATTCTCTGGGGAGAACCTTGGTTCTCTTCACGTTGAAATTCATCATATCATTTTCAAATTATAATTGAATTTTGCAATTATAATTGACTTGTGAAATTATCATTTTATTATAATTGGGGGTCAAGCAGCGAAGCTGCGAGACAACCTATTGTTTTCGTACGTTTTCTTATTATTTTCCTGCCATGGGAGTCTATGGCAGCCCATAGAATGCCTTGGTGAAATGTTGTGAAATTTGGCACACTGGTTCAGGACAGTCCCATTAGCCCATGAAGCAAATTTGAGGTCGCTAGCTCATCAGCTTTAGCGCCACCATCAGGTGAAAGTTGGACATGCATTCATGTTCATAACTTTCGACCCATCCGTCCAATATTCACAAACAAGGGATCATTGGAAGCCTTGGTCCAAGCCATGATGGATTTTCCGCCATCTTGGTTTATGTCAAAAACCTTCAAAATGCATCTCCTATCACAAATGTTCTCCAATCATCTCGAAACTTGGCACACATGATCTTCAGGCCATGCTTGATAAAAAACATCGAAAAGATTTTTCAAATTCAAAACCGTTTGCCCGCTACAGCCAATAAAATTTGACCGCCAAGTTGCCAAACAGGAAGTAAGTCAATATCTCAGCAGCCCTTTGACATATCATAACCAACCTTGATACATAGACCCATGAGATCATCATGGGGACACCCAATGAATCTGGTTTGACCTCTAGGGGGCGCTGTTATTAATGTAGATGTGTTTTAACTCCTCTCTCTTCACATGAGTATATTTAAAACTTATTTTCAATGTCTGATGATACTATCAGACCTCCCCATATAGCTAGTATATTGTTTCATGCAGAAATATCCGCGACAGCCAATCATATTTGACCGCGAACCCGCCAAATAGGAAGTAAGCCAATTTCTCAGCAACCCTTTGACATATCATAACCAAACTTGATACATAGACCCATAACATCATCATGGGGACACTCAATGAATTTGGTGACCATTGACCTCTAGGGGGCGCTGTAATTAATGAAGACGTTTTTTAACTCCTCTCTCTTCACATGAGTACATTTCAAACTTATTTTCAATGTCTGATGATACTGTCAGACCTCCCCATATAGCTTATAAATTATTTCTCATGGCAACATCAGAACTTGGCCGCCATGTTGAAAGTTCAAACAGCTTTCTCAAATTCAAAACCGTTTGGTCGTGACAGCCAATCTAACTTGACGGCAAAGCAGCCAAACGGGAAGTAAGCCTGTTCTCAGCACTTCTTTAACATATCATAGCCAAACTTGTATTATAGACTCATGACATCATTCTGGGGACATCCAAACTATTTGCTGACCTTTGACCTCAGGGCCACGTCAAACAGGAAGTGAGCTCATATCTCTGCAAGGCCTTCATGCATCCAAACCAAACTTGGCTCATAGTCTTATGACCCTATCCTGATAATGCCCAAATAATTTGGTGTGATTTGACTTTTAGGGGTGCGTTGTTAGCAGCAAGTCCATTCCAGCCCTTAGAAAGCAACTTCAATGTATTTTCATTGTGATACACATTTGCCAATAACTTTCATTGTCAGTAAAATCTAATCATATGTATTTTATCATGGTCATCATATACTGTGTTATATAAAACTGATAACATATCAATCATATTCAATCATCATGTCAATCTGACATACAGCATACAATCAGAACACTACTAAAATGCGCTCATTAATGGGTAGACACTGCACTCATGTGGCGACAAGCGGTACTTAATGTATAATGCAACAATGACTATTTACCATTCCGCCCACTTACAATATAAACTGCAATTCCCACTGGATTAGATGCTTCATGAACCACCTCCAGAACGGATGCTTGTTTACATTGTGTCTCTTTTTGGGATATTGTTCAGAATACCCCTATGTATTTGTGAAATTTGTTCTGTCAGGCAGACTGTATTGCGCCCTTACCTCTAGGTGGGATCATTTTCCCATTTGGTAAACATTGACGCGTACTCTCATAATGCTCATCCCACCGGCTGTCGGTATTACCGATTACCGAGACGGTCGTCATGTAGCCACCTAGCCGATTACGTCCGTCCAGCTAAATTAGTTTATCAAGTCCCATTATGCTTGACCCCCACATTGCTGTTTGTTAGGGGTCCAAGCCAACAGGTTGGATCCCTATTGTTTTTGTAGCGATTGTTATTTTTAGGGGTCCAAGCCAACAGGTTGGATCCCTATTGTTTTTGTAGTGTTTATTATACTTACCTCCTTCAAAGTGGTACCACAGCCCAAACCGTAAATGGTGCAGACACGCCAATTGCATGACTAGATCCAGGTCTGTGCGGACTACACAGACGACAAAATCCAGACCTGCCGGTCACTAGGTGGCGCTATACCAAGGAAAACATGTTTGGGGCTATAACTCCCACACCGAACCTCCCGCAGTCAAAAACGTTATACCCACAGATTCACTGGAGTCTGCTGCATCTTTTGGCATAGGCCACGCCCATTTTCGTTGATGATTTTTCTTTCGCAAAATGGCGAAAACCGCTAAACTGTTTTTTCGCTATTCCTCCCACATTTCGTGCCCGATCGACACCAAACTTTGCACACGACATCTTCAGACGCACACAAAAAAAGAAATTGTAACACTTTTTTGATCCGACCGTCGACAACGAAACGGTAGCGTTTTGAATATTTGTTTATTGGCTACGTTACACGTGAAAAAATCATAAGTCCCAAAAAATCCAAAATTAGACATTGGATCGAGTCCAAGTTTTACACACATGTTGATGCTACCCTTAATGTCGTTCGATAAAAATTTCGGAAAGTTTTGCCATTAGGGGGCGCAATAAACGAGGAAATTGTAATCTTCTACAAATTTTCGCCATTAGGGGGCGCCATAAACGAGGAAATATTTTATCTCCTAATTGGCCAAAGGAATGTTCTGAAAACGCGTTTGGGGATATAACTCCCACACCGAACCTCCCACAATCAAAACCTTTATATCCACAGGTTCACGGTAGCGTTTTGAATACATGCTTCGCGTTGTGCCGGCGAAATGCACATCGCTTGGACCCCTGGATAACTGCTTGCAGTTCTAGTTAGGGGTCCAAGCCAACAGGTTTGATCCCTATTGTTTTTGTAGCGATTTTTTTTATTAGGGGTCCAAGCCAACAGGTTGGATCCCTATTGTTTTTGTAGTGTTTTTTATACTTACCCCCCCAAAAGTGGTACCACAGCCCAAACCGTAAATGCTGCACACACGCCAATTGCATGACTAGATCCAGATCTGTTCGGACTAAGCAGACGACAAAATCCAGACCTGCCGGTCCCTAGGTGGCGCTATACCAAGGAATACGCGTTTGGGGCTATAACTCCCACACCGAACCTCCCACAGTCCAAAACCTTCATATCCACAGGTTCACGGTAGCGTTTTGAATTTTCGTTTATTAGCTAAATTATACGTGGAAAGTCATAAATCCAAAGAAATCCAAAATTACACATCGGATCGAGTCCAAATTCTACACACATGTTGGTGCTACCCTTAATTTCGTTCGATAAAAACTTCGGAAAATTTCGCCATTAGGGGGCGCAATAAACGAGGAAATTGTATATCTTCTACAAAATTTCGCCATTAGGGGGCGCCATAAACGAGGAAATCGTTTATCTCCTAATTGGCCAAAGGAATGTTCTGAAAACACGTTTGGGGATATAACTCCCACACCGAACCTCTCACAGTCAAAACCTTTATATCCACAGGTTCACGGTAGCGTTTTGAATGCATGCTTCGCGTTGTGCCGGCGAAATGCACACGCTTGGACCCCTGGATAACTGCTTGCAGTTCTAGTTATACTTCCTACCATAAAAGTGGTACCACAACCCAAACCGTAAATGGTGCAGACACGCCAATTGCATGACTACATCTAGGTCCGTGAGGACTACGCAGACGACAAAATCCAGACATGCCGGTCACTAGGTGGCGCTATACCAAGGAAAAACGCGTTTGGGGCTATAACTCCCACACCGAACCTCTCACAGTCAAAACCTTTATATCCACAGGTTCACGGTAGCGTTTTGAATACATGCTTCGCGTTGTACCAGCGAAATGCACATCGCTTGGACCCCTGGATAACTGCTTGCAGTTCAAGTTTAATTTTGAAATTATAATTTAATTGTGTCTTATCTTTTTTCAACGAGGGTCTCTAAACCAGCTTCAATGCAGAGGATGTCTTAAGGTTCTTACTACACAGAATTGTAAATGGTGTAAATGAAGCCAAAGGTAGTTGGGGCTGTAATGCAGCACTGTAACTCCTCTCTGTGAACACAGAAGGTGGCTCTGGATCGGCTTGTTTTGATCGTGGCCTCGAGACGATTTGGGAGAAACCAGGAGCGATTCCCAGAATAAAGACTGTGGTTCTCATCAGGTCCCGTGACTCAACTCTTTTCTTAAAAATATATCCAACATAGATCGAGGCAAAAACCAGCTGCTGGACATCTGGGCTATGGTTCTCAGCCTGGAGGAACATCGTGTTATTTTGAAGAAGTTGCCTTTGTTCCTTTACTTTCAGTCGTAACAGTGGTGATCTTTTGGCTTGTCACTCTTCAACTGATCGAAATTCAGTCGGCATTTAGTTGACGCAGAATCATTAAAGGATGAATAAACCAAAAGATTATCTTTTCATTCACACACACACAATTTGTCAGTAGTTTAAAAGGAAAGGTATATCTATAGTTGCTGGCCTTTGGCTGAGAAATACATGACCTACCATGACTCCAGAAGGATGGTCCGTCGGTTGGTTGATGTGTCTGACGTGCGACTAGCCGGAGAGCCGCTCTAAGCTAACCTGCGCGGCAGTGAGCATCATTTCAAAGCTGTCCTGTTTCTGTGAAGAAGAATTTGCCTTCAGACTGACTTTGGGAAAATTGCTGAAGTAGAAGAGGACAGCACACTAATCCTGCTGCTGTCTTTGAATATCTGTCCAATTACAGTAAAATAAGAACGTTCATGTAGGGGGATTCTTCAAATCCAAATATCTTTCACCAGCTGGGTAAACGTATAGAATCAGATGTGTATCCATGGAAACGTCTGAGCTCAGACAGAGAGCCAACGGTAAAGGGTTTTGTTGTTCTCTTCTCTGCAAGGCTTGGTAATGGAGCCTGGATGGGTCATCTCTGTCTTTCTCTCTCCCTCCTTCACCCTCTGTCTGAAGAGAGGGCACTACAAGAGAAAGAAACATTAATTAACGTGTGTTAGTTCCACAAATGAAAGGTGTTTCAGGCTGACAGATACAATATGTATGTCTGGGTGAGCTCTGGTCTCTTTTGGTTCTTGTGTCCATGGTCTCTTAAAGCCTTTTTAATGAGACTGAATACAATCCCTGCTCATTATTCCCTCAGAAAACGATCCTGAGACACTTTCACACATAAACCCCATTAAAGCCAGACGGCGTAACACACACACACACTCTTTATGGGATGTTGTATTACTGTTATTGCTATAAGAAGAAAACTTAACGGTTTAGTTCTCTCAGGGACACACACACACACACACACACACACACACACACACACACACACACACACACACACCTCATAACCGTTTGCGAAAGTTCTCAAGGGACAGAGGAAAATTGACTGAGTTGCTATTGGACAATTGTAACAGTAACCTGCTCTTCTCTGACACCTTGTGCTGAATCTGGGGTACTGCAGGCTGACGCTCACAGAGACCTTAATGTGTGTTTTTGTGTTCCTCTCTGACAGGGAGGGTCGCTCCAATGCCCACATTAAGGGAGACTACCAGAGAGTTGGAGACATTCTCCTCAAGAACATCCAGGGTCTGAAGGTAACTCCATAACTCTTTTTTTTTATATTACATTCATGTAGTATTATGTATGCCCCTAACATTGAAAGCGTCTGACTTTAACATGTATGTAGGTATATACTTCATAAAATGGGTACCCCCCAGTGGGAATCGACTCCCTCATCCTAGCAGTGTTGATGCCTTGCCCTACCACTTAAGCTAGCCAGCGAATCGAACCCCTGACCTTGGCAGTATTAATGGGTTCTCTGCGTTTGTTTGTCTCTTATAGCAGTTGACGGTTCAACTCCAGAAGCACCCTGAGTGTCTGGTAGAGCTGGAGAGGGCCTGCAGGTGAGACACTGACCTCATTCCTCCTCTCCTGGTCATTTGAGTTTCTCTTCACTTTAGTGTGCTGAAAATACATCACCACACATATCGTTTACCCAGCACTCTCCAAACCTTATCCTTCGTCTTCTCTATCCCTCGCCACTCTTCTGTCCATTCTCTATCCTCGCCTTCTCTCTCTCTCTACCTCTTTCTCTCTCCATATCCATCCTATCTTCTTTATGTTCATCTCTCTCTCTCCTCCCTGTCCCCATCTCCCGATCCTACCGTCTTTCTCCCTCCCCCTATCAAGTTTCTTCCACTTTCTCTCTCGCCCAATCTGTCTCAGTCTCTGTCTGTCTGGCTCACTTCCTCTAACTGTCTAAACCTCCAATTCCGCCCTCTCTCTCTCTCTCTCTCTTTTCCCTCTCCGTCTCACCGTCTCTCTCTCTCTCTCTGTCTCTCTCTGTCTCTTACTCAATCTCTCTCCTTCTGCATCTATCTCTCTCGGTCTACCTCACCTTCTCCCCCCCCCCCCTCTCCCCCCCAGGTCGAGTTGTCGTCTGGAGGCTGTGTGTGGGGACTTTGAATTGCAGAAGGCCTGCTACCTGCCCCTCAACGTCTTCCTGCTGCGCCCGCTGCACCGCCTGCTGCACTACAAGCTGCTGCTGGAGCGCCTCTGCAAGCACTACCCCCCTACCCACCAGGACTTCAGGGACTCCCGCGGTAGGTGGGGCTCTGGGGGGTGGGGGGGGCGGGATCAGGTGTTGGGTCGGGCTGGGGGCCACTAGATTGGGAGGATGGGTGCCAGTAGATGAGGAGGATGGGTACCAGTAGATGGGTGCCACTAGATTCGGAGGATGGGTGCCAGTGATGGGATGGATGGGTGCCAGTAGATGGGTGCCACTAGATTGGGAGAATGGGGGCCAGTAGATGGGGTGGATGGGTGCCAGTGAGCATCTATGGGTGTCAGTGGTGGGTCAGGTGGGTGTTGGGCCCATATTACTCTGCGACATCCGGCACGCACCCTAAGATCCGCCTGGATCCACGGTGCGACTTAAGGACCAGTTACGGCCCTTTTAGCCGCTCATGGACCTCTGAGTACAAGAAGGCCCTCAGTCCTCCAGAGACTGAGTCAGCGTGTTGCCCCAGCCCGGACCAGACTGCTGGGCTTGGAGGGCCACAGTGTGTGACGTCCTCAGTGCCCTGGTCTGGTGTCACCGCTCGCCGTTAACTGCCTGTCATAGTGATGCAGTGTACTGGAGCCTGTTGATGTCACCCTTTCAATTCAGTCTGAAGTATGAGGTTTTAGACCCCAAAATAAGTCGTGTCGCGGGGGCAGCAGCTCCAGCAGGGGGCCCCAGACTTCCCTTTCCCGGGCCATATTGACCAGCTCTGACGGGGTGATCCCGAGGCGTTCCCAGGCCAGTTTTGAGATATAATCTAGTCTCCACCTAGTCCTGGGTCTTCCCCGAGGTCCCCTCCCCACTGGTCGTGCCTGGAACACCTCCCTAGGGAGGCGCCCAGTGGGCATCCTTACCAGATGCCTGAACCACCTCAACTGACTCCTTTCTAAGCAGAGGAGCAGCGGCTCTAATCCAAGTTCCTAACGGATGGCGAAGCTTCTCACCCTATCCCTAAGGGAGACGCTAGCCACCCTCCTGAGAAAACCCAATGTGAATAAAGGGAATGCAATACCGCCCCGGCTGCTCAGATTCTCCGGCCAATCTCAAGCACCATCGTCCCCTCACGTCTGAAGATGTTATTTTAAATCTTTCTCTCTCTTTTATACTACCTCCCCCTCCGTCCACCTTTTCTCTCCCCCCCACTCCCCTCCTTCTCTCTAAAGCCGCCCTGGCAGATATCTCTGAGATGGTGCTCCAGCTGCAGGGGACAATGATGAAGATGGAGAACTTCCAGAAGCTTCTGGAGCTCAGGAAGGACCTCACGGGCATCGACAACCTGGCCATCCCCGGACGGGTGAGAAGGAGGGAGGGAGAGTGGGAGAGAGAAACAATGAATGAATCGGTCAGGACAGGAATACGATGAAATGACTAGATACAAATAATAAACTAAGGATGAGGGTATTAATAAATGTAACAAACAAAAAACGTATAGTGAACAATTAAATAGGATTAAAATGAAACAATGCCAATGTCGGATCATCTTCATGTTGGTTGCCTCCACTTACAACAGGATTGTTACATCCAAATAGTAACATCCAGAAACAATTGACCAGGTCCAATGTCCCTGGGCAGTGCTGATGTGTGGTTTGTTTGTGAGTAACAGCTGTCATGTTTGTCCAACAGGAGTTCATCAGGCTGGGATGTCTCAGCAAGCTCTCGGGAAAAGGTCTCCAGCAGAGGATGTTCTTCCTGGTATGATGTCACTTTACTCTTTCCTGAGTGGTCCAATCCTTCGATATAGCTTTGAGTTTATTTGGGGTGAAGTTCAGTTGGTCGTGTTATGTCTTATGTTTATCTCACGTCACCTTTCTATCAATCCTTCCCTCATCTCTGATCCATATCTCTGCTCCTCTCCTCATTCAAACTCGCATCTAATTCATTTATCTTTCTATCCTTCCCTCCTTTGCCACTTGCTCTTTCTATCTTGAGTGGCATTTAATGTACGCACCTATTGTATGTTGTACGTCCTCGCAATTATTGTACGCACTTATTGTATGTTGTACGCCTGGCACTAAAAAAATAGTACTTATTACTGTGTATTATTATCCTAGCTATCTTTGTTGTACACGGGGAATGGAATAACCTAGTGATTCTATGAACATCCTTACTGAGCCGACAGCGATATATTGTTGTTACACTATCGTCTGACAAATGTACTTATTGTAAGTCACTTTGGCTAAAAGTCGCTGCTAAATGCCCTGAATGTAAATGTAAATGTTTTTTATCTATCTATTTATCTTTCTTTCTTTTTCCATTTTCCACGTTCTACCCGTCCTCCAGTTCTAAATGCCCCTGTGTTACAAGGTGGCTCTATGTGTTAAACCCTTCATGAACATCTTCCCTTCTCCTCTCCCAGTTCAGCGACTGTTTGGTGTACACCAGCCGTGGGATGACCAAAGCCAACCAGTTCAAAGTTCACGGACAGCTGCCTCTCTACGGCATGACGGTGACACACACACACACACACACACACACACACACACACACACACACACACACACACACACACACACACACACACACACACACACACACACACACACGTACGTATATATATGACACACACATGCAAAGGTCCCCTCAGAGCAGGGAATCTTTTGTCCTGGTTTTCCGATGTCCGTGACAAGGTTGCATTTAAGCAATTTAAAAACCCAACCATCAGTAGGTTTTATGATTTTCCCGAGATTTACTGTTTTGAACATCTTATGTTTACCTCAAACTTCTCGTCTTGTTTACTGGGAGACATTTAATTACAGGAGGGTCTGCATTCCCATAGCAACATCTAGAACGTTCCATCATAATTTGTTGGTGCAGTCGACAAACCGAAAACTCTGCGGAAGGACTTTAGTGGCATTCAGAGAGAGTGTGTGTGTGTGTGTGTGTGTCTCACTCTTTCTCTGTGTCTGTCGCTCTCGCTCTCTCTCGCTCTCTCTCCTAGGTCAGAGAGAGTGAGGACGAGTGGGGGGTCCCTCACTCCTTCACCCTCTTTGGACAGCGCCAGCCTGTGGTCGTAGCAGCGAGGTACACGCACGCACAACATGTAGAAACACACCCCCACTCACAAAAACAGAATAGCTAGTGATCAAATAATGAGGCAAATATGCAATTAGTGAGGCTACGCATGATATACAACTACACGCACACACTCGCACACATATTCACAGACACACACACAAAATTAACAGTTGCGTAACGAACAGGGAGAGCAAAAGGGTGGTGCGCACAAAAGAAAAGCACTGAAGACACGTCTGCTGAGTGAAGAGTGACAGCGTGGGGACTAGAGTGGGCTGTCATCCACATGAACAACATCTTACTGGAGGCTTAGAGCAAAAGCTGGGAGACTGGGATCGGGGTTGATCTCATGAAGTATGGATCTCTGCTCATGCTAAATCAATCTCGCCATGTGGCGTTATGTTGTGTGCATTACTAATTTCGTTCATGACACCGTTGTTGATGTTGGACGTTTAATTGACGTTGCTGCGGATAAGCGTCTTTTTTGACACTAACCTATCTTGAAGCATGGCGACCTCTCTGCCTCTTTCACTCTCTTATCTGGAATGGGTTTCACTAAATAGTCAATACTTAATAGGATTAATATTAGCCTTTGTTTTTCTCTATCTGTCTATTTTTTGTTATCTGCTGTGCTTTTCTCTGCCTCTCTCGCACTCGCTCCCTCTCGCTCTCTCTCTCTCTCTCTCTCTCTCTCTCTCTCTCTCTCTCTCTCTCTCTCTCTCTCTCTCTCTGGTCCTAACCGGTGGTCTCTCTCCCCAGCTCGGCAGCGGAGATGGAGCGCTGGCTGGAAGACATCAGGATGGCAGTGGACCTCGCCGAGCAGACCAGCGACCCCCAGTCTGACCTGCTATCCTCCAGCCTCGCCGACAGTGAGTGTGTGTGTGTGTATGCGTGTGTGTGTTAGTGTGGTAGTACGTGTGTGTGTGCGTGTGTGTGGTATTTCTTTGTCAAAATATGTTAAAAAGGCCTTGAAAACAACAACATAGGCAGTGTTGCCAGATTGGGACAGAATCCCTGGTGATTCTGGCAACACTGACCATTGGCCGAGTGGTTTGTGAGATTGTCATTGCGTGTGTGCTGCTGAATGACAAGGTGGTAACTATGAAACTCTTGTGTGATTAGGTAGCTCCTTACTGAAGTTAGCACTGTTCCTGAGCCTCTGACAGGTCAAATTACCTCTTGTAAACATGGTTTTATAACAGCAGCTGGCGCCGTCCTGTTAGGGCGTTCTATAGATCCACTCCCGGTACATTTGGGGTTGGAGTGGGGCTATATGGGTCCTACTACTTTTCCGCGAGCTTGCTTTTCCCGCCTGCTACAATAGTTTTCTATAAATTGTGGGAATCCCTGGTAAAGTATTTTCCCAGATTTGAAATCAAAGAGGAACCAAAAACAGCAAAATATAATCTATTTTTCTCTCTTTCGACCGCCCCTCTATGCCCCTTTCCCATCAATACTTTCCCACGTCTCGTCCATCTCCCAATCCCCTAATTTTGCCTTTGTTTTTTATTTTTTATTAGTGAGTAGTTTATTAGTAGTTCTGAAATTTCCTCTCAAATAGTATTGCGCCGTGCCTGTAATCCTTAGAACACATTGATAATAATAATAATATTATTTATGTAGCGCACTTCGAGGCCCTCAAATACACAACAACAATAAAAAAATCGATAGGATTAAAATGAAGTCACATGTGCAAATCGGTTCAAAACATCGGTAAATAAAGTGCTGTATTTAAACAAAACTCCTCCTGTCATCCCTCCTCCTCTTCTCCTCCTCCGCCTCTCCTCCCTCTCCCCTCTTCCCACCTCCTCCTCTCTCATCCCTCCTACTCCCCCTGTCCTGCAGAGCTCCAGGACGAGGGCATCGGGGAGCAGGAGTCTGAGGAGGAGCTGGCGGGATCGCGCTCCTCCCTGGAGCGCCCGGGTCACCGTGGCAACACCACTGTACACGTGTGCTGGCACCGCAACACCAGCGTGTCCATGGTGGACTTCAGCGTCGCCGTGGAGGTGTGTGTGTGTGTGGATATGTAGTGTATTGTTTGTCGTTGTACGGGATGTTTAACATTTTAAACGCAAAGTAGGCAACAATGTTGGCGTCTAGCGGTGAGGATGCAGATTCTATCTGATTACCCTGCCCTTGCCGATAAGCTGCGGTGGCCTGTAAGGTGCCAGTTGGTACTTCCGAACACACATTTTTAAAGATGTTCCGATACCATTTTTTTTCCTTCCCGATACCAATTCCGATTCATGAACTTGAGTATAGGCCGATACTTTGTTTATACCAATACAGCATTGTAACTATTCATAGCACTTGTTCTTAATAAGGGGTTCTCTTACGATGACAGCAATGTATAGTCCGTTCCCTTACTGTCGACAATATTTTTTTCAGAACTAGATTACATTTATCATCTATAATTCTAATTATACATTTGTTTTCTTGTAGTTCAACGTGAGCATCCATGTTTTTCGAACTTGGTAGCTCGAGCGCACATAGGTCGAAGAATGCGCTTTTTCCATTCCGACTTCCCACCTCCGACCGTTAATGAACGCAGCATAACGCCTGATTTCCACCGGGGACATAAGCGCCACGTAACGGCTGCGGCACGGTCACCGCTGCTGATTTCTGCCACTCTAATTAATGAAACCATCCCCACCGGGGATCCCGCGCTGCGGAAATTCTCTGCAGCATCCCTATCATTCCGTAGCACTTCTATTTTTGACACGAGCTGTTGCTGAACCGCGTCAATTTCAACAGAGCAGATCGAGCCGGGCAGGAAGTGAAAAAGTAAAAGCCATAGAGCCTCCGGTCAATTTTCAAAATAAAACACAATACTCAACTCATGTAGCCTATCACCAATTCACATCGACATTACGTCATGACCGGTGGCACCAGGTCAGCAGTCAATCAATCAAAGGGTCTCAGAGGGTCAGCAACATGGACGACGAGAGACTGATTGTCGAAGTGGAGCAACATAAAATTATTTATGAAATATATCATCCTTTTTATGGACAATGTCAGGACAATGTCAGAAAGGACAAAGCCTGGCATTTAATTGCAGTAGTTTTGGGAGTGGAAGGTGAGAACATAAGGTTTAGGATTATCACGTGATCTCGCATGAATACGGCTGGCTCGCAAGGCAGCGCTACGCCGTTACGCGCCCGCTGGGGATTGACGCAGGGCAGAGTTCGCAGCCGTTCCGCGGCACAGCCGTTTCGCCGGAATGCATGCCATTGCACAGTTCTCATCTGAGTCAGTCAGACTCAGTGGAGTTAGTGCTACCGGAAACTCGTTCATTCGTTCAGTCGAGTTTCCGGTGAATCGAATGGTGAACGAGACGAACGAGAGAAACAAACCGGTTCGGTTCGTCCTAAAGACTCGTTCATTCGAACCGGTTTGCGAAAGAACGAGCCAACACGTCCCCGGTGGAAATCAGGCGTCAGATTGTTTGAGATGCGGGTGTCTGCAGCTAGCGAAAGGTTAGAGCTGTTAAGATGAAAAGACAGCAGCAGCGTAGTTTCAATGATTTCTTTCTCCAGGGGAAGAAAAAAAAAAGAAAGGAAATGTGAGTTGGTCATAATTTTATCCAGGAGGATAATTCTATTTTAAAACTAACGTTAGAGTTGTTGATGTTAAGCTGATGATTCAACATCTAACTCTTGCTAGGTAAAAGTTGTTATTATGAACGTTACTAGCCAACGTTTGCTGGCGAAAATGTAGCAGACTTTACAGTAAAGAAAAGGACAAAAAGCGATTTGATTAAAGATGACTGTAAAAATAACATTATTTTTCATTATTTGTCCTGGATATTGTGGATGCAAAGCTCAGTGAGCCATTTAACCAGGATGACTTGTTGACTTTGCAAAAGTTGGAAGAGACACTTCTGAGTGGAGAGATTGATGCTGCAGTCATTGAGAAATACCCAGAGTTGAACAGAGAGTCACTTTCAGTGCAGCTTTCTATTTTTCGCCTGAACTACTCATTTAGCAACAGACAGTGCAGAGGCTGCAGGGATCATTCGTGGATTGCCTGTAGAGGTACGTAGACTATTTGGGCAAGTGGAAAACCTGGTCAGGTTGCTTCTGGTAGTCCCCGTTTCATCCTGTGAGGCAGAGAGAAGTTTTAGTGTCCTCCGCAGGCTCAAAACCTGGCTCCGGTACACGATGTCTCAAAACAGACTCAACCATGTTGCTGTCTGTCATGTCCATCCGGATAGACTTGACTTACTGGACAAGAAGTCAATTTGCAAGCAATTTGTGGCTGCGAATGACAGGAGGAGAAAACATTTTGGCTCTTTTGCCTAGGCCAGTGTTTTTCAACCTTTTGTGTGTCACAGTAATTGATATTTATCAGTTCATTACATCCATTCTAATGTCGATTTCGTTTACCTTTACCTTCACACACCAATTAGTTAGTGGAAATGTGGAATATCATACACTCAAGAGTAAAACAAGTTGGTGTATGTTAAAATTCTTGATGCTGTTTTTCCCTTTAACCTTAACCTTTGCCTGTGTCTGTTCATTGAGGCATAAGATACAACTAAGAAAATAAAAGGTATTCAGAAAATACGAATTCAAATTTAGATCAATATTCTTCCCATGTTATTTATCAGTCTACAAAACTGTATGATAAGGCCTGCAATTAAAGAATTGACTTGATATGTATCAGTTCAATACTGCCATTCAAAATGTGTTTTCCTTTACAAATGTATCTTTTTAGAAGAATAAAATACATTTGTGAATGTTTTGCAGTGTAGTTCATTTATGCCATATTTCTTTTCGAACCATTAATGGATCTGTCAGGTTTCCGATATGTGTCCCCTCCAATGTTAAACTCGTTCCTACGCCCCTGTTAGTCACTGTCTCTGTGGAAGTATGTGCAGGGGAAATGGGATTTCGATAGGGCTCGTGTGCCCCTGTGTAGCCGCGTGCAGCAGTTGCGCCGTCGCCCCTCCGGGCGGGCACCTGAGACTCCGAGCTTGGGAAAGGGAGGGAGTCCCCTCTGTACGGGGCCAACCTGTCTCTGTGGAACGCAACGTATTTGACGTATTTGCTGATATTCTCTCTTTCTCTCTTTGATGTATGTACATAGAACCAGCTTTCAGGCAACCTGCTGAGGAAGTTCAAGAACAGCAACGGCTGGCAGAAGCTCTGGGTGGTCTTCACCAGCTTCAGTCTCTTCTTCTACAAGTCCCACCTGGTGAGCAATCCCTTCACCCATTCACCCCTCATTAATGAATCACTCAGCCATCCCTTACAGCAGGGGTCGGCAACTGGCGGCCCGCGGGCCATAACTGGCCCGCCAGACATAATATCTGCCCCGCCAGATTATTCTGATGTTATATATTTTTTATTTCTTTTTTTGAATATCGAATATCTATCTGTTAGCTTAAATGTAAAGGACCGGATACAGTGAACTTTTTTTTCTTTCACAACCGTTTTTGAACTTAATTGTATCAAATCCTGCTACTACTCCTGGAAGGTTAGACACATTCGTCACGGTCAGGCGTAAACTGCAAGGGGCTGAGCGGGAGTTATTGGAAACTATGCAATATTAAATGAAGGGGAACCCCACTTTATAGGCCTACATACAACAACCATGGCGACCCAACATTTCGTATTTTTGTGTGATACTGCACGTAAGAGAAAGGCAGGAGCTGTTGACAAAAGTCCACAAAAGATTTAAGACGCCAAGCTCTGAGACTTTGCTGTTTAACGCAATGCAAGTCTCTGATGAGGCTACTTCACCTACAGCTCTTCTAACGGTGAGTAGGCTAGGAACGGAGGTTTCTGTGTGTGCGCAGTCAATCAGCACCCGCCTCTGTGTGTGTATATGTGCGTGTGTGTGCCCGCAGTTAATCAGTACCCGCCGTGTGTGTGTGTGCAGTCAGTCAGCACCCGCCGTGGTGTGTATGTGTGTTGTGTTGCATTGTGTGGTTGGCTGCTTTTTTTAGGTGCGCACTACTGCCCTCTCTCCAGCATAAGGACTTTCTACACTGCCAATCCGGTTCGGTCGAGGCTTGGCACGCCCGGCGATTTCACAGTCTTATCTCAAGTTTCCTGTGTATAACCGAGGGGGTAAAATCCCCCGTTCAGCATGACGCAAGCTTTCTTGGTTCACTGGAGAAGGCGGGGCTGCGCAAGGAGTCTAGACCTCTTTAAAATAATTTGCATATTCCTGAATGTTTTTATTTTTTTATGAATGAAGGCACCCGCATGCAAGAATGAGTTCACGTCTGAGTGTAGGCTACAAACGTGATTAACTATATACAAGTGCAAAAACGCCAACATATTCTTTATTTTGCTGACCACTTTTGGGTTAGGGACGGGTTAGGGTTTTTTATCCCGACAAAAGCCTCGTAAGGACAGTTCCTCTGCGTCTCTCTCGTAGATCGCACCATCTTTCAACGTCTTTGTTTAATATGAATGCATCACCTTCTCTCACATGATCAGCAGCTCGCGGATTTCACTTTGTCTCCAGTTAGAACTGCTCATGATGATATCGCTGCGTTGTCTCTGTGGAGACAGTGCAGCAACACCTCTACCCAACGTGATCAGGCATGACATTAACATGATTAGGGCATACACTTGCAATATATGGAGGCCTACGTCTTTTAAGAATCATCTAGTGCTTGGTAGGCATATGACTAAGCCAGCTGATGGGCCTGCGTCGCAGTTCCAGATGCACTTTCGTTAATCAATTCCTTGAACTAGCCTTTGATAAAGTAGTGGCAACTTATTTGCTACTCTTGCAGGATGTAAAGTTTCTGTACTCGTGCTTTTCGTAAGGCAATAAACTCCAAGTAAATCCAAGAAGGAAACGAGGCCGATGTAAAAGGAAAAAAAATTGCTGATTTATTCCCAAAACATAATCCACATTGAACAAAAAGCAAACGTTTCCAAGCAAAATCCTGGGTATCTGGTCTGTCACCTCAAAGTAATTGACAGGAAAAGGTAAGTTTCTTATGCCTAAACTATGGTTTAGCTACGTTAAGCTACGGTCAGAAAAGTCTTTGCTCCCGTCCTGCTCCGAACACTTAATAACAATGCAGAGACGCCGACAGGTGTCCACATGGCTAGTTCACGACAGTTTACTACGATTAGCTGTGCTTTACGGCAGTATCTATTTGTGGCAGGACAAAATAAGAGCATAATAAACCCTAATCTACTGAATAGACATCAATCACATTAAGATAAAACAATATATCAGTTATGATTCATTATTATAAATGAAAGCAAAATATATCATTAACAAATAAGGCAAAAAAAGCAAACATAAGCCTTACCTTCTCCATGGCTCTAACGCCCCGTGCCCACTACCTCCGTCAGTTGTCCGTTGCCCATTGACTTTGAATGGGGACGGTCGCGCAATGCATTGTGGATCCGTCCGTTGACTTGGAGCGTTCGCCACCGTCAAAAAGTTGAAAAATGTTCAACTTTTTCGGCCGCGACGGATCCGTCATCCAATCAGATCGCGTATGCAAATTTAAGCACTGTGACGCGACTCGGGCTCTGACGATACTGGAAAGCGGGAAAGCGGGTCATCTTGCCTCGCAACAAGCAGGAAGAAGCGGGAAGAACCCGGCGAAGCGATTTGATTGGCTGACGGTTGCCTCTGCAAAGACTACTCCCCCATCCGTCAGCCACGCCTTCCCACGTCCGTTGACTGACGGTGCAGTGGGCACGAGGCGTAACAGATAATGTTCTGGCCCGCCACCTACTGGCTGAAAAAAATTGGCCCGAGGCCAAACTTAGTTGCCGACCCCTGCCTTACAGTGTCCTACCAAGGGCCAGACGCCCTCTCGCGGTACTGTGTGACGCAGGTCAAAGTGTCAAGGTGCACACTCGTTACAGCTTGGGGGAAATCCATTTATGCCAAGTAGCTTTTACAACAGAAGATGGAATCGATCAGTGGATACGAAATACAATAATCAAAAATAAATTGATTGGTTGAATAGTCGCAAGTAGAAAAAAAAGTGTAGAATTCAATTCAAGTGGCAGGATTGAAAGAATGCCTAATTGGTTCCCAGCCACAAGCTAACCACAGCTAACTCTGCTAACACTGGATACAATGGCATTATAGGCGGATTATATATATATTAGATATATTCCAAGGTTAAAACGAAGCGCGGGGAGGCAGATACACAATATTGTCAACCATTTTCCCTACACAATGTTCTAGCGAGCCTAATCAAGCTACGCTAAGCTAACCTAACCTCCACCTTCTGCCTGCAGGATGACTACCCCCTGGCCAGCCTCCCGCTGCTGGGCTACTCCGTGACGGTGCCCGCCGAGGCGGAGAACATCCACAAGGACTACGTGTTCAAGCTGCACTTCAAGTCCCACGTGTACTACTTCAGATCAGAGAGCGAGTACGCCTTCGAGAGGTAGCCTTCTGCCCGTCTGTCTGTCTTTCTGTCTCTGTCTGTCTGTCTGTAGTGTGTTGGTTTTTGGATCTTTGTCGGATCAGAAATACACATCAAATAAACGATACTCATCCAAAACTTTAAAATGGCTGAGGGTTCAATTGAACCTTTGGACGAGAGCATTGTTAAAGTTGTTGGTTTGTTGTGTTCCTCTGAACAATGCCCTCCTGATACCCTCATCTCCACAGGTGGATGGAGGTGATCCGCAGCGCCACCTACTCTGCCAGCCGCACCCTGACCGCCAGCCGGAAGGACTTGTACTGACCCCGCCTTCTCTCTCCATCTCTCTGTCTCTGTCTCTCTCTCCTTCCACCTCTCTCTCTGTCTTTCTCTCATTCCACCCCTCTCTACCGTCCACACCGCTTGTTTTAAGGAACTTGTGTATGTTTTTGCGGCTGCTAAAGCAGTCCCCTCTGGTGACGCAGAGACTGGGGAGCAGGATATCACACCCACCTCCCCCACCACCACCACCACCTTTCTCCTCTTTGTCTTAGAAACATTGTTTTGAGTCCAATGGGGCTAATTTTCTACGTGTCCAATGTCAATCTATTTAAATTGTAGTTGTGCAACACATGAAATCTCTAGCCGCTGCGTTGTTTTTTATATTTGAATTGCACCGTCTCCCCTGCGGGTGGCAGCACTGAGATTGTCGTTGTCACATGGTCTTCCCCGAGTGCCCGCCATTTCTGACGTTGATGTCTCCTAACTGCTGTACCCGAGGGCTTCCATGTAGCTCACCGGGACTGAAGACGGTTTTGTAAGGTTTATTTTCATTTTTCTCGTACTTTACTTGGTATTTTCATGACCTAAGAAAAGTAAAAGTATTTTTGTACCGATCATGTGGAGGGGGGGGGGGATATTGTCACAGTATCCAAAGACAAAGTTAGCGGTTTTACAAACAGGATGACATGTTGAGGCGTTAGCATTAGCTTATGTTTGATTGTACAGTGTCAAACTTGTAGCGAAACGGTACAATGCAAACATCGGGTCTCTTATCCCATCTATATATATATATCAAACTAAAGCAATGATTATTTTTTAATTTTCAGTACAATTGCGGTAAAATGTTCTAGCCAATTCATTCACCTGTCGCAATGCTAGAAAAAGCATATTTAAGTGCGAAACCCTGCACAGTACTCTGTAGTACTAAAGTAGTCGTAGAAACACGGCATGTTGTACATTTTCTACCGTCTCGTCACCTGGTACTTCTGCAATATTTCATGCCAAAACTTGTTCCTGGTAGAAATATGAAGATGTAAATATGGCCTAAATGAAAAATAAAACACCTAGAATCAGATGATCAGGAATACTGTGTGCATGTAAAACACATACATAGTATTTTGTTTAAATGACAATCCATGTTTGAACATTGAGTAAATGTGTACCAGTTTTTGGGCGTACATTTGACAAGCTTTTTAATGATTTTTTTTGTCGGACAGCTGTTTCATATGTTGTTTTTCATACAGTGATGTTGTGCGATACTTTTATACACTGTGAAATCGTCTATCTCGGGTTCTATCTTTTGTCTGGATGTACTTTATCTCGACTGCACTTTGTGTGTATTCGGTCTTGATTTTTGTTGTTTCTTCTTTAGAGGGCAAAAACGTTTTTCACCACACAAAATCCTTAAGGTGCCGTCAGAGATTCCAGTGTTCCTCTGTGCCAAATGTCGACTCATCTCTCGAGTGTCTGGATCCCTGTTTCAAATACATATGTAGAAAAAATTAAACCGTACCACAGATTAAAGCGATATCATGCCTCACCTGTTATATTACTTAATCTTTACTTACAACTGTACTCGTACTGGACTCTGGTTCTTCCACTTCCACATCAATCTGAAGTAGACTGAACTGCGACATGGAGGAGAAGGAGATTGTTGCCTGCGTTTGTGGACCGCGATTGTCTTCCGCCGGAGCCCCGCTGACCGCGCTGAGGCACCACTGCCTCGGCAGCCTCGAGGCTGCCCGTTTTCTACAAGTAATTATCATAGAAGTCAGTCAATCTATCCGATCAGGGATGGACTGGCCATCAGGCATACCGGGCATTTTCCCGGTGGGCCGACAGTCCCAACACTTTTTTTTTTTTTTATATATATTGGTCTGACCAGCCCATAAAACCAGTTGAACAGCGGCCCGATTGACACTGGGCAGGCCCAATCACAATCAGCACAGGGGTTTCCTAACCAATGGGCATCGGCCCTGACGCACGCTAGTCTTCGTAGATTGGTGTTACTCAAACCGCTAGCCATAACCAACTCTACAGATAATGTCGAAATCGACATGCTTGATTATATACCCGTGACTTTAGGTATACTATTTGATCATGGTGGGAGTTAAATTTCAGTAAAAGAAAATATGTGAGATGAAATTCCTAAAGCAATCTTGAAAAGGAATAAATGTATGACTTTTTTTTTTTTTATCCATGTTCTTGCTTTTCGAATTTTATCAAATAAATTCATGATATGATACCCAACTCAACTGGAGGCCGGTCCCAAGCCTGGATTAATGGGGAGGGTTGGCATCAGGTATTAAACTCTAATGAGATGAGCCTATGTGTACCTGAAAGTGAGAAAGAATACTGATGATGAATTTAATGTAGGCCTACAGTGTTGTACTCTTCTCTTCTCACTGGCATAGGCCCACTGTGTGTGTGTGTGTGTGTGTGTGTGTGTGTGTGTGTGTGTGTGTGTGTGTGTGTGTGTGTGTTGGGGGGGAGCTTGACCCATTTCTACCCCAGGGCACTTGTAAAGTTGTTCCGCCACTGATGGGTACACTTTCTGGAAGTATTTAATGTTTCCACTCTCACTGATTCCCGTTAACTCATTGAATGGCTTAAGGTACGTGGTTTTAAAGAGTTGCACTGTTGGTATACACATTCGAAAAAACGAAAAGGTGTGCGTTATCGATTGTGTTGGGCCGGTCTGGTCCAAAATTCCCGGGCAGATTTTTTTGTCCAAGTCCGCTGCTGGATCCGATACATGATTTTTTTGAGAATGTTGCGGCTTAAAATGCCTGATGTTGCATGAGCTTTTCCAAAAAGTTGCGATGAAAGTTGCCGTGTTTTTTAGGTTTTTGTTGCGATGACAGTGCGAGAGGAAGTGAAAGTTGCGATGAAAGTTGCGATTTTCCTGATGTTAATTATTAAGTTATTACTGCAATTTTCCCCGACTAATTTGTTAATGATTAAGTTATTACTGAAAAAAACATTAATTAAAAGAACGAAAACACTGAGAAATGGTCATATAAATAATTGATTCTTGATTCTTTCCGCGCTGGCAATTGATGTGGATGCAACAGCCTGTGTCATGGTGATCTGCCTCGTCGTCTGATGTCCTGCCTGCAGTTCTGTTTCACGGTGGCAAAATGCTTATCAATGGAAGATTTATGCTTATGTTCCACCATAATGTTGCATGCAGTGCAAAACAATTTTCCCCCGCTTTCATGTAGAATACCAATATACTGCTTTTCGCGATCTTTCGCAGTTATTTTGGTTGGCAAGTGTGAGACGTTTGACGCGCACATACTCCATGTATGCTTGAATCCAGAGAATGTCTAATATGAGGAGAATGGGCACTCGCGGGTTAGTTCCGGTTTTCTGGACTGGTGGCAGTAATAATCTCTGACCACGCGGGGCGCTCGTAGGCGAGTCCAGAATGAATGGGAGCCAACGGGGTTTTATCCTCAGAATCCACTTTTCTCACGATGTAATTTTTTGTCAAGTAAGGGTTATCAAAAGGTGGGGCTAAGATAATAAACTCAGCTGAATATTGCATTTTTTAAGTTCACGTATCTGTTCTAAAAAGGCGTTAAAAAACATGCGATGACGTCACACATTGTCATACTGTCAGAGGTACTGCTTTACGGCAGTTTCTAAAGCACTTCCCTTTTCCCGCAAGGATAACACCAGCTGTTGGAGGTAAGGCTTTTTTTTGCTCAATACCCTAGTTACAGAGTTTTAGTGAGCTAATGTAAAAAAAAGAAATGCGCAAATGTTTTACATATGTATGATACTTACAGAGTGTTTTTTCTAATCCTCACTAGTGCCGATGATAAAGCTTTTTTTTTTTTGTAACGATTATGAGCCATTTCTTTCTCCTAAAATAGAAACCTGGATTAGAATCATAATTTTAAGACTGCATCAATTTAGTTTACATCAGTAAACAATCTGCTAGAGAGCAGTGTTCTGTTGTTCTCCTCATGCCTCTTCCATTCTTGATCTCTACAGTCGGACCTTGATGCTGTGACAACGGACAAGTCTTCTTCCTCTGTCCTTTTCCCCTGCCTCTTTTCAGTATGTTCAGTGTTGTTAAATCATTTCTCTTTTTTTTTATTAGTTACTGTTCTTATTGGCCCTCATTTATCAAACGAGCGTACGACAGAAAACGTGCGTAAAATGGACGTACGCTCATTTCAACGTTGAGTTTGGCATTTATCAATTTGAACGTGAGCGCAGGCTGCGATGAAATCTCACGTCAGGTCTGAGCTCGTGTACGCAAGTTTTTTTGGCGCAACATACGGGTATTTCAATGATGAATAGTGCAGCACAAGTAGCCCATGTTCAACATCTGTATTAATTACTAAATAAATTGGAATTAGCCCAGCCGTTCAAACAATTACAATCAAGTCAGGCCTAATTAAAAACAGTATTGCTATGAAAATAATTAGAATGTGACAGGTGAAATGTTTATTCAGCTGTCTATATTAACAGGAGCTTTGCCAAATAGGTGGTCGTGTCTCAGCGATGGCAGATCTGGCTCTGTTAAGGACCTCAACGCACAGACGAGAGAGTTTTTCGAGACCGCGCCGATTTTTTTAAGGAGGGCGATGAATGGCTCTTGAGTCGTTTTCGTCTCCCAAGGCATCTCCTGATGGAGCTATGCAATGCTTTGGAGCCACAGTTAAGGCAAGAAACTAGGCGATCAAACGCAATACCTGTGCAGGTTTGCTCTACCTTGGGATTTTTGGCCACCGGGATCTTGCAGCGGGAGATCGGGGACAGGTCTGCTATTTCCCAGCCAAGTATTAGCCGAACCATGCCAGCAGTTTTGGCAGCTATAATGTCCCTCTCCGAACGTTATATTAAATTCCCATATAATAACGATCAGCAAACTGGAATCAAACGGGATTTGTATGCTATTGCTAGGTTTCCAAATGTGATTGGTGCGGTTGATTGTACCCATGTGCGTATGAACCATATATTAATGATTACGCGTACATCAACCGCAAAAGCTACCATTCAGTTAATGTTCCGATTATTTGCGATGCCAGAATGTCAATCCTGAACATGGTAGCCCGATGGCCTGGGGGCACGCACGATTCTTTTATTTTCCAAAATAGCAACGTTGGGCATCGTCTACATCAGGGCGCACTACATGGTCAGAGTCATCTCGGGGAGTTACGCTGCAGTCACACTGCACCGGCCTCCTCCCGTTTCTTGCTTGGCCGGCTTCACAGCCGCAACACGATTTTTTTGGTGCTGAGCTTCATGTCGGACCATTTCTTCTTCACCTTATTCGGAATTAAATAACTTTAACGGAATGCAAATAGCATATATGTGAAATGTTTTAAGCTGGATAACAGAAGTTGTACATTTAATTTATTATTTAATTAATTTAATTAACAAACCTCTTCCGTAGCCCGACGAACATTGGAAACACTATTCACTGCAACAGTTATTTCCTTCCATATAGCATTCTTTTGCTGGCCTTTAATGCCAGCTATAGGCTACCAAATAAAACCAGACGGTTCGCATCCACCAGTGACCCGAGCGTCTCCATTTGGGTCTCGGAAAAATTCCTCTATTTTACCGTTGGACGTTTCTCCATGTCGTAAAAGTTAGGGGCGAGACTTCTGAAGACGTGCTTTTATATGGGCGTGTTACGTTAATTACGATCGATCTCAGCCGCCGTATTTATCAACACCAAGATCCTTCGTACGCTGGGATTGGTGTGATACGAAGGTTTCGTAAATCTCACGTGGGTCCTATCGTAAAATGAATCATGCGTTCAGATTTGCGCTCATTTCTACGTTCGTTTGATAAATGAGGGCCATTGTGTTCTTGTTAGTGTGATGTTTGAATAAACTTGCCTGTTGCAATGCTGGCATAATGTTTGTATAATTACTGTTATACAACTGTTACTGTTTCAATGTGACCCAGACCATATTTCTCATTTAACAAACATGTGTAGCTTATAATGTGTTGCATGGCAGAGCAATTATATTCAATGGCTTAAAACAAACCCATCTGTAAAGATCAGTGAATGCATAGAAATCAATGACAAGTGGTGTAGATGGTTTTCCCTCTGTGCAAGGTCATTAGCCCAAGTCCTACAAAAAAATAACGACTAATAGCAGATGTTGAAGTTGTTAAATCGTTAAGGCCCAATCTCGTTTCTTTGCTCACTGTCTCAACCCTACATCTCAACCCTAACCCTCATTGCTCATGCTCATTGCTACCCCTCATTGCTACCCCTAACCGATCCCCTACCAAATGGGACACCCTGTGACGTCATCATGGCCTCCCCGTGCCCCCTAGCAGATAACCAGACCCCTGGTAATGTTACAAGAGACAGACTGGCTGCCATTGTCTCGGGCAACAAGCAAGACCCATTGTAAAGATGTTTAACCTGAAATGGTATTTATATTTTGTAATTGGCATGTTTAAATAAAGTGTTAAAAAAAATTAAATAATAATAATACTATTTGTCCCTCGTAATATACCTTTATTTTGAATGTAAATTAGCTACATGTTAAAGGTGGTATTAGGGGGCACTCACACTAGGCCATCTGGCCGTGGCCGTTGGCCGTTTTCACACCTAACCTTGCTCAAATGGCCCCATTGTTCTCTGGCCTGCACTCACACTAGGCCATCTGGCCGAGGTCCGTTGGCCGTCGCAGCTGTGGCCTGGCCACGGAAGGCTCTTGTACGCGAGGGTCGGGCGGCTTTCGCGATCTTCCGAGAGTCCGCGGCCGGGCTTCGAAGCCCGCGGCCGGGCTGCAGAGTATAATTAATAAAATAATTACTAGTTAATTACAGAGAAAACACTTACATTTGTGTTTTTCCAATCCTGTCGCATCTGTTCGCCCTCCATCTTGTCTAGGATATTTCTTGATGTTCCGTTTTCTCGCAAGGTATTGTGGGAGCAAGTCAGAACTGAAGCGCTTTGAGGGTGCCCATCGAAAATCTCAATTTTGAGGGGATGTTAGCCCTCCCCCTTACCCCTTAAGCTACCTTAAACTGGTATTGGGACATGGCTCCACGGCGCGTGAACGCGCAACAGCGAGGGCTAGGGCTGAGATTTTCCTTGGAGCAAAGGAATGAGATTCAACCATTTTGTATGGAACAATCGGTTAAGGTAAGTTAAGTGCTTGAGGCTCGACACTTTAAAGAATGTCTAGCGCGCAACATGAATAATGTGTTGTGTATCGCACATGGTAGGGTTTCTACCATGTGCGATATTACCCGGGCTCCAGCGCAACTTTCCTTACCAGGTGAAGCCTCAGGTAGCCTAGGACCATTCATACAGGAGCAAGCAAGAACGTTACCTTTTTCTGTCCTTGGGAAACGAAAAGACGGACAATCCGTTTCCACTGTAAGTGCAGTTTATCATTGCACATTTACGAGGCATTTCTTTTTTAAACTATCTTTATTTTCGAAAAATAGACAATGACAGATTAAATGATATTGAGCGGGATATTGACTGTATTATTTAAGGTGGTCATACCGTACCTACCATGTATATAACACATTGAACACAAGAAATGGAAGAAATTCCATTTATGCCCATGTACTTTCACCATACATACTATCTAAAAAATAAAAGGGCCTGCAGGAAAATATAAATACAGTACGCAAAAATTGAGTTCACACGTTTCTGATTGCTCTTCAGCTTCAGATGCCGTCAAGAGGGGTCTCTGGTCGTAATCAGTCGCAAGTCCGTCCCTGACCAATCAGCATTCATTAGCAGAATGCTAGCGTGTATGGCCAACAACGGCCCAAACTGTAAGAAATTGAAAGGACATAAGTACTCACTCATTTAACTTTTGAACCATAATCTATTGAACTTGCGGAATCTGCAATAAAATTTGCGATATTTCAACGACAAGCAGGTGAAAGAGGCATAATTAGCCGTCTAGCCCCATAGACTCCCATTCAATCTGGACTCGCCCGCGATCACCCCCAGTGGATGTCTCATGGAACTACAACCAAAATCGGTACAATGGGGCGTATAGGGAGTGCCCAGGCTCTTCGTAGACGGGCTCTGTTGAATCACTTGAACACGGAAGTATAGCGGAAGGTAGTTCGTCGACGTCAGTTCAAGACGACGACACTGATTGGTCAAATTTGCGGGAAAGTTGCGCTAGTTGGTTAAAATTGCGACCCCGCCCTGAATTCGCAGTAATTGGTTGAAGTTGCGAATCGCAACATCGTGAAATCCTGGAGTCTCTGATAAAGGTCAGACATTCTGCTCAAGGTGCACCTACAGCTAGGCTGCAGACACAGAAACCAAGAACCTTTCAGCTCACTAGGCTGTTCTGCACCCGTTTTCTACCCTAGGGTTAGGGAGCACAGTGTCTGGTGGGAGGTCAAGGCGTCCCCTCTGGAGAGGTTACCCCACGATCGGACCTCCATCTGTGCTCATTCTGGGCACCGATGTCAACATACAAGACCCCTTCCGCTATGGCCACAGACAATACAAACAATAGCTGTGTTCGAAATCGTACTTATTCACTCACTCACTATTCCATATAGTGTTCATGATATAGTGCACTATATAGGGAACGAACAAACGAGTATTCGCGCCGGGTATTTGTGTGACACAGACAGATGCGCCCACATCATGTAAACAAACCGGACACTCACGGGGAAAGCTGGAGGTTGTATTGTTGTTGAATGTTACATTTCCTTGATCACGTTTTTTTTTTATTACATTTTAATGCTACATTTTCTATGTTAAATCCCAAATAAATTGTTGACATTTCTAAACGAAAGCCGGAGACTCCATCATTAAATTTATTCGTTTTCGCGGTTATTCCGCTTCTTCTTCTCCTCCGGAAAAACAAGACCGCATTGCATTGTGGTATACGGGAGTAACATGTGGGGTACATCCTATGTACACTCAAATTTTGGGTATTTCAGGTGCACTATATAGTGCATAAAATTAATCACTGAGAATTCGAACACCACTACAAGATGGCGAGCACCCTATATAGTGCACTATATCCGTGATAGGGAACGATTTCGAACACAGCTAATGTCACTACACTTAAACCATGCACTCACTGTACTTGCTATAATCATATGCATTTTATCATGTTATCTATGAGGATATTGTAACGTTCACCCCACGGTGGTGCAGCGTTGAATAAACAGGCGATGTCTGGCTTGCAATCCTGCTCTTTATTTAGCAAATCCAAAGTTTATCTCCGATCACTGTTGGCCGTGACCACCCGTACATTAAGCCGTAACACAGTTCTATATCAAAACAACCCGTTGCTTCCGGACCCTCCCTCACGTTGTCCCCCCCCCCCCCTTCTCGCGAGACAATCCCCCATTACCCTCCACTAGGGATGGGCAAAATGATTATTTTCCGGGAACTAGTTCTTTCAGTTCAGTTCACTATAACGATTCGTTTATTTGATTTGTTCGTTTTGATTCGTTCGTTACGTCATTTGTTGTCTGCCGCCACTTCTAGGCTCTAAACCCCGTGGAAATCGAGAAGATACACTATATTATACGAGCCACATCCAATGTGTGTGCTCCGTGTGGTTTGACTCCCGGGTGACCTGGTTGACGCGCTTTGTTGATGTTTCCAGTACTATGCAGGTACGTGAAGCAATGATTGATCCGTGCGATCGTCTCCGGTTTACAACCTGTTTATTTCCTCACCATGACACCAATTGCATGGGAATACGGAATACATTCATAGATCCTCAGTGACATAACAACAACTTGGTATTTCTTGCGGTCAAAAACCGTATGCCCTTCCGGGGTCAAACAACAGAGGTACCCCAAATGACGTCCCCTTTACACCTGTACCCGCAATACGGCAACACCACTCAGTGGTCAACACAGACATTACAACATAACTGAAAAACAGGAAAATGGCTCTTACACTCCGGCCCCCAAATGCAAGCGACGGATGGAGCTAACATTTAAACCAAAACAAAGAGCCATTAATACCAGTCATGCATTACTGCATTAGCATCAGATATCTTAAGCTGCGTTTAACAGACACAATTTGGTCACTGGTCTTACCACAGTGTTAAACTTCGTCTTAAGACGAACGGACCGTACAAACTCGTTTTGTCGGGAAAGGTCTCGACTACTCGTCCGAGCAGCCAAGAGCCACGAGGTGCAGCCGAATCCATGACTATGACAATGTCTCCTGGCACAAAATTCCCTTTTTCTCTGTTCCATTTTTGCCGTTCTTGCAGCAGAGGGAGGTACTCTTGAACCCACCGTTTCCAGAACAGATCAGATATATATTGAACCTGTCTCCACCTTCTCTTTGCATACAGGTCTTGTTTCACAAACACCCCAGGTGGTAATGCAGGTTTGCCTTTCAGGAGGAGGATATGGTTTGGTGTGAGAGGTTCAAGATCATTGGGATCCTCGGACAGCTGGGTGATGGGCCGGTCATTTACTATGGCCTCAACTTCACAGAGAACCGTGTTGAGGCTGTCGTCGTCCAATTGCTGCTGGTGCAATACAGATTTGAGAACACGCCTTATTGTACGAATCATGCGCTCCCAAATTCCGCCAAAATGAGATGCCCCTGGAGGATTGAATTTCCAGTCCACTCCTGCTGGAATGAGAGATCTTTGAATCTGTTCATGATTAAGTGCAGCGTGAGCCTCCTTCAGTTCTCTATTTGCTCCAACGAAATTGGTACCAATGTCGGATAGCATATGAGAAACTTGGCCTCTTCTACTTATGAAGCGCCGCAAAGCATTAATGCACGCATCAGTATCCAGCGAGTTTGCAACCTCCAGGTGCACAGCTCTACTTACTTAGCAGGTAAAAATCACCCCGTAGCGTTTACAGAGGCTTCTTCCTCTCTTCACCTCGATAGGTCCAAAAAGGTCTACACCAAGACTTGTGAAAGGAGGTAGGTCAGGCAAAGTCCTTTCTAAAGGCAGGTCCGCCATTTTTTGTTCACCTGCTCTTGCAGCGTGGAGTCTGCACGTCCAACAATCATTTATGACCTTTCTTATTGCTGAAGGAGCCTTTGTGATCCAGTATTTCCTCCTGAGTTTGGATAGTGTGTGGTTTCTACCACTATGACCCAGTTGCTGGTGGATATGCCTGAGAATAAGGGTCGAAATATGCTGGTCTTTAGTGAGGGTGAGTGGATGCTTGACTTCTTCTGGCAGAGTTGCCCTACTGAGCCTTCCTCCAACTCCTTGATTTTTTTGTCCCATAATTCTTCTCATTTTAATTCTCTTATCAACATGGTGAAGTGCATCGGCTTGCCTTGTGCAAATGATTTTTTATTGATAACAACATTGGCATATACTGATCAAAACAGGACGATACAAAAAAAGAGCCTATAGTGTAATTAAACGACTGCATTGAACAAATGTCATTTGAACATAGCAGTCAGGCTACTGCTTCTTTGTTTTGAGCCAAAGAAATTATTATTATTATTATTTTTTTTTTTATAAAATAATTGCGTTAATCGCGCGTTAATTTTTTGACGCCGTTAAATTTGGTTTGCGTTAACGCCGTTAATAACGCGTTTAACTGACAGCTCTATTTTATTTATTTATTTTTTATCTATCGCAGCCAGCCAATCACTACCGTTGTTGTTGTATACAGGCGACTTGACTGACAAATCAGCATGAAGCTATTTGGGTGATGTCACGTGAGACTCGTCACTGCGTTCGAGTTGAAAGCGGGGAAAATTCACAGAACTTTGCGCTAGCCAGATGCGTTCTAAAACGTGGTTATATTTCGTCAAAATTGACAGCAATACTGTAAAATGCAACCGTTGCTTGGTGATTATAAAATGCAAGTCCGGGAACACCTCAAAATGATGAAGCATTTGATCATCCATGGCATCAATTTAAGACTGGACAACTGCACCGTCTTCAACACTCCATCTGCTGGGTCTTCTTCTGCTAGCAACGATGACATAACAGGTACGTTTCCCGCTAGACGTTAGCCAGCTAATAGCAGGTTAGCTGTGTGCCAGCTAATATTACGGTAGCTAACGTAATTTACTAGATCGTTAGTTGAGCAAAGATTTTTTTTTTTCCAAAGTCACCAACATGGCGTGTGCTTGTAGTATAATGTAAATAAAACACTACCGTTTGTTAGTTAGTTGGCTTTGCATTTGCCTTTGACTATCTCCTATTTCATTTCGTACTAAGGTCCATCTGTCCAAGCCAGCACTTGTGACATACTGACTTGTAATAATAGTCTTATAATTTGCTCTAACAGGAGCCGAAGATCCGGGCGTTCCTGGAAGAGGCCACCGCTATGGGTCCGCGGTTTAAGGCTAAAGTCCAGGATGTTGCCGTGTGGGCAAGGCTTGAGGAAGAGGCTTGCTTGCGGTTGCAGAGACAGGCGCGTTCAGAGGGGTTTATATTAAGCCGACAGATATATATATATATATCTTATAGAGACTTATATAAGATCTATATATCTTATAGAGACCTATGTATGGAAGTAATCATAAACACATCTCTTTCCATTTATAAAGGAACATCAATCTGATGATGGCCAGGCGGAGGAGGAAGAAGAAGCATCACTGGAAGGGAATGAAGATGATGGCGTAGATTAGGTAAGAGCTAAGGAAAAATTATGTATGTGATAATATCAATGCCATGCCACTGTCCCCTGTCTTGAATGTCATTCTGAGCACTGTTGCTTTCATCTGCTTTTTTTTGAGATTCCACCACAAAAGAGGTCGACCCCCCTGACTGCACTCGGTGAACTCTTTGTGGAGGAAGACAGGGCCCTAACCATCAGCGCCAGCGGTAATGTGGACGGTGCCAACACGCGAACTGATGCAGAGAGGACAAGAAACGAGTTGGAGCTGTATAGAAGCCTATATAATGTGTTGACCTCAACAAATACAGTAATCTGGTGGTTGGAGAGAAAGGAGACTTTACCGATTTTGTTTGATCTTAGTGCTAGGTACTTGTGTCCCCAAGCATCCTCCACTCCAGCTGAGCGCACTTTCTCAACTGCTGGGGACACAATTAGTCTGGAAAGGGCCCGTCTCCTCCCAGAAAAGGCAGATATGATTATCGTCCTCCATAAGAATTCTAACTGAGAATGGATAGATACAAGTTACTGCAATTTTAACATTAGTAACCACGTAGATGGAAAATATTAAAAAATATGTTATGTTGTATATATGATCATTTGAAATATATGAAAATGCCCTCACAATAAAACTGCCAGTTTGCCCGTTGACCTCATTGTCATTGTATCCTTTTAATCTCAAAGTGCTAGAGTTATTAACGAATTATGGTGCTCAATGTATAATAATTGTAGAAAAGTAGTTGGTCGATAATCCTATAAGGTTTTCATAATATAAAGTATCGGAAAAAGTATCGTGAAGGTATCGTATCGAATCAAAGGTATCGGTTTCGGTATCGGTATTCGACAATCTTTAAACTTCGGTTGCCTAGAAATTGTAAAGACAGTGATGTGTGTACATTGTGCGAGTATCCGTCACTCGCGTTGTGTGTGCAGTCCAAAATGAAAGAAAAAACCTTGCATCACTAGGGAATCGAACCCCCAATCATCAGTCTTTAAACGTTGGTCGTTGGTAACTGTAAACAAAGAGATCGCATTTTGTTTAACTGCTAACTAACAAACGGGTTTATGCGTTCACTGAACAAAGATTATGGAAATAAAAGACCACTTTTCCATCAGAAAAATCATCAGAACCGTTATTACCAACCCATAGACACTAAAAGCCAAAACCTTTCTCACATGCACACCCATCGCGAGTGACGGCTACGCGCACACATGCACACCCATAGCGAGTGACGTAAAGTCCCGCCCAGGTCGAAGTGGCGTCGATTTAGAGAGTCCCATGATGCCCTGCGCCACTGAGCAGTTTCCATAGGAATGAATGGGCGGCCATTTTCGGTCTGTGGTCCATCCTTTAATATGTCCATGGTGCCGCCGCGTCAACGGGGTTTAAATTAACGTCATAACTTCCGGGTAAACCGGAAGTGACCCCGAGTTTTTGTAATTATGTTTATTGCAGTTTTTGTATATTTTGGCTACGCCAAAATCTAGCAATAATATAAAGGTCCAGTATGCTTAAGTTCGAATTGATGTTTTTGTGACTCTCAAGCCCATTCAGTTTGTTTAGTGAAAAGTATTTTTCTTTTTGTTGATTTTCGTTTTATTTTTATTGCCTTATGGGCCTTAAATTGGAAAAATAAAAGATCCCATCTTTTTCCAAACTTCTCGTCGGCTCCTGAGTGATTTTCCACCTAGTTCAAGACGCTCCAACACATCTACCCATGACAGGGTGTCACATTATTGCATGTTTATTTCACGGATATAGAATTTTGGTTCAAAGTTACTGAATCGAATCGTGGTTTACAGAATCGAATCGAATCGTTCCAAAAAAAATAATTGTCCTTGAATCGAATCGCCAACTACTGAATCGTTAATCGAATCGAATCGTCTGAAGCCAAAGATTCACACCCCTACTGGTCTCCAATTTGGCCTCCATGTACTTTAAACTCTCCGCGCTGGAGATAGGGGAGGTCTCTCAGGGGAACCATGGTGCCTGATGCCCTGTGTGAGTGGTTGGGGCATGGACTCACCTTGGGGGTTAGGTGCAGGGGTCTGTGAGTTGGCTGTGGCTGAACATTTTCTAAGTTGCTCACCAAGCTTGTCATACATCTTCCTAAGCTCCTCCACTGACTGCGTGTTTGCGTGGATGTGTGTGTTGGAGTGAGGATATTGTGGTGTGACTGTGATGTTGGAGTGAGGGTTAGTTTGTGACATGTTGTCTACATCGATGGTGGGTAGCTCAGGACTATGTGTCTTGTGTGTTTTAGCATCACCCCATTTCTCAACAGGCAACTCAATACATACATTTTCATTAATCAATTTACACACAAAATCTTCCAACATTAACAAGTTAGTCATACCTTCATCCTCAAGCTCTAACAACTCCCGAGACCCCATGTAGGTGATGACATAGTCTATGCAGCCTTCTTCATCGCCTTTCAATTGGCTGACTTCATGAACTTCTGTTGACAGGCCACTAGCAACAGTGTGTAGGTCATTGCTGGAGAGTTTGAACAAACCTTGTTTGATGTTCCACACCAGCTCTTTCCGTGTCGTTCCCATGGTGCGTTGCTTCGGTGGTATAGAATGTCACTACGGTGTATGTTTGTGTATGTCTGTATAGATATGGCGTAGCTTCTCCGATGACGCACGCGGCACGCCCCGTGGACCCCGGTTCTGTTGTTCGGCTCCCTGGCAAGGTGAAGATCCTTCTTCTCCCTCTCTGGACACCCACAGGTTGACTCCTGGTCTACAGTCACGTCGTCGTCGTCTTGATGTCGGTTCTGGTATCACTGGATCTGCCCCTCTGATGCATGTGAAGAGGAGGGATCCCGGACGAGCCAGTCACAGTTGATTGGCGTGGCGCTGTACAGTGAACGTAAACAAACAATTAAGCTAAGGTTAGCATTTCGCTAAGTATTACTTTTCGTCCAGAGATCCCACTAATGTTGTAAAGTAAAGGGAAACAAGATATCTATTCTTCCTCCACCTTTTTCGCTTCTCTGCTTGGTGTCGCTGACGCTTATAGTTTGCCTCCCTCGCTCTGGTAACGTCACGTACATGAAAAAAAAAAAAAAAGCTCTGAATACTGATTTAAGCTTTGAATACAAATTTTCCGAACGAGTATTCGAATATTCAAATAATTTGGGCCAGCCCTAATTACCATATGTAAGGGTTCGTGCACAGAGGGGATTGTCGGGGAAAGAGATGGCTTTCTCGCTCTCGTAATGTCTGTCTTGCTCTCAAATCAATCAAGCAAATCAATAGCTGCTCATTATTGATTAAGGCCTCCAATTTCGACAGCTAATTACTACCATTAAACATGAATGACTACCATTAAACATGAATGAATATCGAATATACTCATGTGTGGCACCGTTGCAATCGCCTGGAAGCGTAGATGTTGAAGGACACCTTGCTTTCCCTCTTACGCCACCGGGAAGATATTTACATGACTTCTGATTGACTAATGAATTGACTCAGCTATTCCCCCAGAAGTCTGGGGACAAAAGGTCTAAAGGAGCCGGCACCACGCCGCTTATGAGATAACAAAAAGTTAATGTGTGTTTCTCTCATAACTTTTTGTCATTATTAAAGAGAGGCCTGATTCTCAGATATGCACGTTGGATGGCTATGGTGTAGGTCTGGGAAGAACTTCAGGCCAAAATCTTGCAAGCGAGCCGCTGGGTGAGGTGCAACGAGATGGAGCACTTGCTGAGTCATTTCCTGTAGGGCTGGAGCCACAGGTTGAAGCGTATGCGTCCTTTGAGACCCCCTTTGATATATAAGAAACCCCAAGGTACAGCTTACTTAAAGGTTCTCGACTCAGTCACCTATTGCATCACTTCCTTTAGGGCTTCGGCCTCCTTATTGATCATTGTAGTATAATTGAATGCCCTCTTTCATATATATGATACCTCCACCACTGGGACGTGGCAACAATTCTCCAAATCCATATGTGGAGGGGGGGGGGGGTGATGCTTGTGGACAGTAGGGGTGTACACTAGACATAAATAGGAATCAAACTCAGGAGAAGGAATGACCTCTCACAAATATTGATTGAATAAATTGTTTCAAATAACCCTACCTCGTTAAATCAATGATCTTGATGTTTTGCTTTCAAAAATAGGTTATGGAAGAAGTCTAAACTGCAGAAAATAAAAACATCCAAGATGCCTTCTAAGGATACCTTGGAATATCTGTCTATTTTTTAACCTTCGGACCCTAGTTTACGACAAAAACAACACAATTGATGGCAGCTCCTTTGCCGCGTGGTTTTTAGAGCCATGTACGGATTAGAGGGGGCGGTCGATAGCAACCACCATAGCAACCATGACGGTCAAGTGACTGGATGCAGCCCCGTTGAAAAAAATAGAATACCACTGTAGCAGGTTCACAGAGCGCTTGGACACCAGGTTTGCTTTTTCCAACAGAAAGTCCTTTTATTTCGATCGCTCAGTCCAACAAAACACAATTCCTTGGACGTAAATCATAACTCCGCTCCAAGCGGTCACAGGATGCGTTTCCAGGCGATCTCTGGTGGCGATCGCCCCTGCCTCTCTCTCTCTGCTCCCCGGTTTCCCCCCTAACCACAAAGCAGGCACATATATACAAACATTCCCTGATTGGCCTGAGTGCTGACACCTGCTCGCACTCAGGTCCAACCCCCCCCCCAGCCAATCCGGTGCGC
Organism: Gadus macrocephalus; assembly: GCF_031168955.1. NCBI lineage: Eukaryota > Metazoa > Chordata > Actinopteri > Gadiformes > Gadidae > Gadus > Gadus macrocephalus. The sequence continues at coordinate 23,662,924 of NC_082385.1, forward strand.
TCCCAACCTGCCCATACTCCCCCTGCAGGCCAGACGTCACACGTCCCCCCACAACCACCCTACACACTCAGGAGATTAATGATATTTAAATTATTATGACCATGAAGTCTTTATTTGCATGGGTTTACATTTCGCATGGAAAAATCGGAGAAACACTCCCATTCAGAATGCATTGGTTTACATTTCGTTCTTTGGAGCACGGTTATTTTTATTTATTTATTTATTTTCTGCAATAATCCAATGGAAAAACCTGTTGGCTTCTTGTCAAGGGAACCCAGGGCGACGCTCACTTCCGGGTTGGCCAACATACGTCATCCCTCCACCACTCTATACTGTAAAAACACATGTTCAAGTTGAATGATAATGCATGAATTTATTCTTTATTCTGCCATAGTATTTATTTAAGGGGGGGTCTTTTGGCCATGGTGGATCCAGATCTGGAGCATTTCACCACCTGTTGTTGTTTTATCAGCGAAATGCATTGTGTGTCTGTCTGTCTGTCTGTCTGTCTGTCTGTCTGTCTGTCTGTCTGTCTGTCTGTCTGTCTGTCTGTCTGCTTGCGTGCGTGCGTGCGTGCGTGCGTGCGTGCGTGCGTGCGTGCGTGCGTGCGCGCGCGCGTGTACCACGCTACTTTATGTTGAAATGCGACGTAATCCAGTGTTTACGAAAACGTACACTGTCAACGTATGCTTTTGGCGACTGGGTTGGCTCTCAGATAAACGTGTTTCTAACAAGATGATATCATTAAAGGTTACATAAAGTAACGGTTTAATAACACAAACGCAGGAAACACGTGAGCTGCTAGTTTAGCGAAAGCAGCGTCCCTAGCAACCTGACGTCGTTGAAACATGCGCGCGAGCCGATAAAATCTTCCTAATAACTATAAAACTAAAGATCCGACACAATCACTGACTGAAGATTATGCAAGTAAAAAGTATATTTCTCGCTAGAAATGTTATTAGAAACACGTTTATCGGTGAATCGGTCCTAAAATATTGCATTTCCCATTCAGATAATAAAGATTAATAAAGATCATACACATTCACTGATTGAAGATTATTCAAGGAAAAAGTACATTTCTCGCTAGAAATGTCATTAGAAACGCGTTTAATGGTGATTCTGTCCTAAAATATTGCATTTCCCATTCAGATAATAAAGATTAATAAAGATCATACACATTCACTTACTGGAGATTATGCAAGGAAAAGGTATATTTCTCGCTAGAAATGTTATTAAAAACACGTTTAATGGTGTATCTGTCCTAAAATATTGCATTTCCCATTCAGATAATAAAGATTAATATAGGCTACGTAACAATTTCACCAAATGCTAGGAGAACGTCTAGCCCCCTGTTGTTGCTATTCCTCCATTCATTTCGAATGGAGAAGAAAGAATGTTCAGGGTCAAGCTTTGGTCAGGCAAAGCGTGACCCTGAACACGCCTTGCGATGTGGACCAACGTATCTATTTCAAGCCTTAGCGTGATACCGGGTTGGTGTGTGCCAAGGAATATCAGTGTCATTAACTTGCCTTGGAGCAAATTCCGTGGCCACATCACAGACAATTTAAGTGATGCATCCTATTTATCAAACATAACCCTAACCCTAACAAGTATTTTTTATTATTATTATGATTATTATTTAGACATAACAACATTAATATCATGATACTATTATAAACACTAATAGTATAATAATAATAATTTATTTCTGTGCAGTTCAGCAGCTCATCATGTCTTGTTCTCCCGCCAGATGCCTGTGAACTCACACTGGACCCAAACACAGCCCACAAACTCCTCTCTCCGTCTGAGGACAACAGGAAGGTGACGTGGGTTGGAGAGGACCAGTCGTATCCTGATCACTGCTGAGTTCTTCAAGGAAAGTGATCGAATCCAAAGGAATAGCTTTAAAGAGACTTTATTTAGTATAAAGTATTTTCGGTATGGTAAACTGATACTCTGAAGCAAAGAGAGATTGAAGATGTATTCTAAACACGTGCTGAGCGACTCCTAGCTGATCAAAAACATAAACCCATCTATGTCTAATAGCTGCCGAGAAGTTTCTGAAGACATGCTCGATCTGTAGGCTGTTATGGTCTGAACAGCGCGGTCCGGAAGTAGTGGGGGGAGCCGATGTGAGGTAACCCTCGGCTTTCTTGCCTGGTCTGTGGTGCTGCCTTCTGTGGCTAAAGTATTTATTGCAGCCTTCAGTAAGGTCTTGCTCCCCTTGTGGCTATGTATGGTATTTACGGCTTATATGTTTGGTCCTGCTTCATTGGGTCTATGTGTGGGTAGCTTAGGTTCTTAAAATACGTAACAATCCCTCTTTGGTCATCTCAGATGACCATACAATAATATTTTAAATCATAAACACCATTTACCACACCGAAAACATAGTCCAAGTAGGACAAATCATCAACACCATCAACCGTGTGGGAACAACTCTCGCATAGAGAAAAACCACTACGCGCTCATAATACTGAAACGGTATTCACATTTAACAATACAACAATGAACATAAATCTTGTTATCATACAATCACATGGCCAAACAGCACACAAACAAAACTATTCATAGAAATCCTGAGCTAATACTCTTGGTCATGTGCTACAAGGTCATACAATTTTCAACATGTGCAAAAGTAAAGTAAAAATCATAATACAATTTAAAAAATTCAAGATTATTGATAGCCTAGCATGGATTCGGGTGGTTCAGGTGATCTTCGTGCATTGGTTCGCTGTTGCATGTGGGTGGTTTTGGGCGTTGTTATTATCGTAGCCATTGCTTCTTCTGTCGCCGTCGGGCCTGTAATTCATGAACCCAAGACTACTCCCTCCTTGTCAAGGGCTGAGCTCAGAGAGGTTACTTTTACATCATGGGCGCCTCCAAACAGGTTCTCCGTCGTCGTCGTGTCGGCAACAGGTGGCCTGTAAACAACCGTCTCAAAGAAGATCAACAGTACCATTATCAATGCAGCGATTCAGAAATAACGGGTTGCACTCGCAACCAAGCAACACTGCACAATAACAAACATAGTCTGGTATGGTTATTTTAAAATGTGTTATTCAAGTAAATCCGGGATATTGATTATCTTAAATACAGTCGATTCTACTAGAATAGTATAGGTGTTGACTATTCTAGATATTACAGCTGGATAGGGTCGGGCCCCTCAGGTGATGTATCGTTCAGTTTCATCGGATCATATCTGATCCCCATGTAAGCCTGAATGGCACTTGGCGCTTCTGTAGCGCCCACTGCTGTGGTGATCAGCAGATGCAGTAGCCCTCGTGCACAGGGAATACAACGGCAGCCGGTGACAATTAACACGGTCTCTGCATTTATTCCCGCGACGGGCACTTACTGGGTCATGCCTTTCCACCTCCCAAACATATTCTCCATCCATCCTGTGAAAGGGTCATTAATGCCGGAGTTCTCTGCCAATTCTAACCTGAGGGATTGTAATCATACCAGCGCCCTGGCCACCAACCCAACCGGAGCTGTGCGTTATTTGATATCCTCATGTGACTGTTACTCCTTGCTCGGCGGACGTAGTTTATAGGCTCCGGGTTTGTCTGCATCTGGTTCTGGAACTTTTGTTTCTATTGTAGAAATACAAACTCATGTACAGCAGTTAGTTGTTTAAAAACATATTTCCTATAATTCTATTTTTAATTGTTCGAATGGAAGTCCATTATGGGATCCTAGAAATGTAAGTGTAAGCATGAATCTAACCGTAAGCATTACGTGCAAAGTTAGCTGTGTCAGAGTGATACACGGTACTCATCTTGCTTCTGGAAACATTGGACCTGAAAATTGTATGCGTTTCAAATGTTTGTATTATAATTGATCTATTTAGTGCTTGTACGGATTTTAAATTTTTGTTTTGAGTGACCCATTCCTTATTCTGAGCTGATTTCAACCTTCAACCTTGATTTAATATTCACACTACATCCCTCCTTGCGCATTGCTTCAGCCATGCGCATTAAACCTAACAACGGTGTAGTGCAACCAAGTTGAAGTTCCTTTCCTTAATCATCTGTACATAAACCAATCCATTATGAAGATAAATGAAGACCAGTACATACAAAACCAAAGGTCGATAGTTGTGGGTCTATGCAGCCGTCTTGAGACCACGCTGTTGTTAAATGCAGTAAACCGTAAATGTTTCATGAGTCAGTATACCTGTGTGCCGTAACTTATCAGAGTAAAAAAAAAAAAAATCAGACTATGAGACGCTGACGTTGTAACAAAGCGTTACAGCAGTAGCAGTGGTATCTGAAAGGTTAACCTACTACTTCTGAATCTAAATTGAGCCTATATTGTCCCTGGCGAGCAGATGTATTGCTAATCCCTTTCCTATCTTATAAACCCAAAAAGATGAAAAAAGGGAAATTACAATGTTAAAATTTGTATGTTCAATATCACTTCTTTGTAACCGTATCTGGTTCCAACAGTTACCTTATAGGGTGATATTTTAAAACAAAACAAAACTTGAACCTAAAAGAAAAATTCAGAAGTTATTGGGTGAAGCAAATGTTACTGAAAGTTAATTATAATGAACCATTTTCTAATTATCTTAGTTTTATATATGGTATGCTTTCAATATCCCCTCGTGTATGTAACAGTCGAGTAACCTCCATTATTTTGGTGGCTCTGACACACACAAGAGGACATTCACACATGGTATATGAATCCACCATTTGTTTTCATTTTATATTTTTACTGATTTTTATTTTCATTTTATTCTTATCTCTATATACACATTCTTAAGAAAAGCACAAACGAAGATTAATCATAACATGCATCAACAGACCTCAGATGGGATTTCTTCCTGCGGAGCCCTTCATTTTCTAAAGGGTCCGCAGAAAGGTCCGCTGAGTGGCCAGGAGTTCTTACACCTTCAGAAGTGTTGCTGAGGGCAGCTGCCTCACAACAAATCAAAAGCCTTTGTTAACCATATGGTCATCTAAGTCATCATTCCTTAAGATGTCATAAATATGGGGTTGGCCGTTCCTTATCACTTGCGTCTCTGCGCTTCTCTGGGGATCAAGGATAACGGGCCCAAACCAACACAGGACAACAAAGGAACAGAGTGAGAACTGACTTCCACTAACCTCAAAGGAATTTGAACGACCCTGCAGAATAACAGGGTGACAAGACCACATGGGAAAATACAAACATACAAAACTTAAATTTGAACATAATCAAAATATCTTAATATTAAAAATCTGCATTTCAATATTAGGCATCATACATCTGTCGTTACCGGAACGTTGTCAGTTGGGGACAGTCGGGGTAACGTACGGCTGTGCGTTTTGGTTGACCATTAAACTGGTTGTGATATATTGTAATAATCGAGTATCCACCGTCTTGGCGTGTAATGAAAAACGTAACACGTATATTGTCAATCACAATTAGGATGAATTATGGATAACATTTTATTCTACTTATGTAATTTAATTGTAAATATTTCCAATTATTAGCCATAGATTACGTGAAGACTTTTATTGAAATATTGTTATTTTCATAATTTGTAAGGAAACGTATATTTTATTCTTTCTTATTTTTGTACTTGGACCTCGTCAGGTCTGTTGAACTATGCATTTCTACCGCTTGTCCTCAGAATCCTCTATTGGGGGGGACTCTTCCGCTCTCCTATGAGGCAGGTTATCCCAGAATTCTCCAAATAAGAATCCCCAGGCCTGGATAATCCCCGGACTTCTGTGGACGAGCGGTATGCATGCTATGGACAACTTTAAAGGCTAACCGTTCATGATGTGGAGTTTAGATAATTATTCCTATCTCAAGATCACCGTGTAACTGTCGTACAGGGATCTGGTTTGATGTAAGACCCCTGGGTTGGTGTCCTTTTGTAGGACTTCTTTCGGTTCTGGAATCCGGCATTCCTAATTGTTGAATACAAGATATTGCATGCATATTGGTGGTACGATATTATATCTATTGCAATCGCTTTAATGGAAGCAATAGTTGACCTTTGAACACCTCACGCAGTGTTATTCAGTTTATTCGTATGTAGTAGCTGATTATAGTAGAATTTAACCCATGTACCTTTAATATTCGCAAAAAACGTATTGTAATTGTGTCTACAGCAGTTGAGCTAACTCCCTCCTTGGGCACCGTTTAAAACCATGTGCACCATTTATTAATTAGACATATTATTCTAGCAGTTGAACCCCATGTCTATTTGAACCAGCCTGGTTCTCTACCTGTCTTGCTACACAAAACGCATGTTTAATAGACAGAAGGGCTTAGCAACCTAAAAAATAATAATTACTGTCAGTGTTTGGCATTCGTTCTTATACTGCCATTTCCTGGAGAGAGAGAGAGAATTAAGATCAATGCAATGAAGTAAAAAGATGAGTGTTTGGCAACTATAATGCTTGTGTTGCCACCTCCTAAAGAGAAAAGAGAATTAAGATTATATGCACAGAAGTTAAATGATGATCGTGGGCAACTGATCGTTGTGTTGCCACTCCCTGATTAGAAAAGAGAATATTTGTAGTAATGTTAATGATTAAAATGATGAATGTCGGGCATCCATTACTGCTCGGGTTGCAAAGGCCTGACGAGAAAAGAGAACAAATTTTGTTCAAATGCAAGACATTTATAGATCGTTTAAACTATTAATGTTGGTGAATCAATAAACATTGATTACAACCTGCACAAATATTTGCGTGTCCTGCCGATATCAACTAGGGACTGGCTCCCCGTATTTCAGCACCAAGACACACAGACCCTCAAATATACAAACACTTAACTAAATTTACATCCTGGTTCCAACACATGGCTAGGTGTGAGGGTGGGAGGGGGCAAGGGGAAGAAAGAACAATAAGACAAGAACTTCAATGTAACTAACAATAGAGAGGCGAGTGGCCTTCTTTAAGCAATGTAAATAAGGTAGTGTGTGGTAGAGAGCGTTTGAAGGTACAGCCTAGGTGTGTTCCTCTTTATGTTGCAGGGCTGCGTGATCCTATTGTTGCAAGGCAAATTTGGTCTCGTCTGGTGGGGCAGACAATTAAGGGGATTCTTGAGCTGGATGTGGGGAAAACAGTAGATCGGCTACTTGGAAAGCTTGGGGTCGTCTAGTTGGGACTTATAATAGTTATATTCTTGTGGCACATTTGGAGATGTTGAGATGTAATTGTGAATAATCTCGTGTTAACGAGTAGGGGGCACTACCAAGAACTACAAATATGGCGGCTGGGCAAACTACATATGTATCAGCCGACTACAGAAACTTCTCTGAGTTCTACCTGTCCGGCTGAAAACTGTGGTACCTTATAGCATAAGGCTACCACTTAACCGCAATCTGTGTTCTCAATACACTCTGTCTCTGCGCTGTGTGTACATTTATATGTACACAGATAGCCCTATGAGATCCTTGGATGATAAGGGGAACTACAAATAAAAATAGCGACAGAGAGAGAGAGATAGAGAGAGGTGTTATGGGAAGGGTGGGGGTTCATTCTATTCTCTGGGGAAGGGGGGGGGGGGGTCTTTATGAGGGGGGGTGGGAGACAGGGACTAAAGGATGGGGAAGGAATTTAAGGGGTGAGGGAGGGCCTACCTTTAGACAGGCAGGCAGACAGAGAGAAAGAGCGAGGAATTGGGAGTTACAAGATTGTACAACGTTAATTACTTTTCAATATTCCATATTGAAACTGTGGAACAACCTTCCTGGTTGCCCAAAAGTAATATGTCTGTACAAACAAAGTGGATTTACAGATTTATCACATGTATGCATAAATATTGTTCTCCCATAGATGTTGAATTCTATTAGTTACAAAATTGTCGCCAAAATATTATGTGTCAGAAACTATTGCTTTACCGATGGTTTTCAACTTATTGTTATGGATTTATTGATTCGTAGAGGATGAGGTTGAGGGCACTTAATGAGCATGCGGAAACTGTAGTTATGAACTAGGTATTGATATTTAAATCAAAATCAAAACTAAATACCTCAAATATTGGAATGAAAATACAATATAATACTTCCAGCTATTGACTAGTGAAATGTGACAATTATACACCATTGGCTGAATAAGTAGCTGCCAATACATTGTTATCATTTGAAACGGATGGATTTTTAAGGGAATTATATTTATGGAGAGAGAACATATTTCTAGAGAGAGACAGACAGACAGACAGACAGACAGACAGACAGACAGACAGAACACACCGGGGGTCCTTTTGTGCAGGCTACCATTGCCTTATCAAAACACCCAGTTGACACTTGTTGCCTTCAATAAGTGTGTGCTTGGAGAGAGATAGAGAGAACATATCTCTAGAGAGAGGAGAGAGGAGAGAGAGAGAGAGAGAGAGAGAGAGAGAGAGAGAGAGAGAGAGAGAGAGAGATGAGAGAGAGAGAGAGAGGACGAGAGAGAGAGGAGTACGAGAGAGAGAGAGAGAGACGAGAGAGAGAGGAGAGAGAGAGAGAGAGAGAGAGAGAGAGAGAGAGTGAGTGAGTGAGGTGAGTGAGTGAGTGAGTGAGTGAGAGTGAGTGAGGTGAGTGAGTGAGTGAGTGAGTGAGTGAGTGAGTGAGTGAGTGAGTGAGTGATGTGAGTGAGTGAGTAGTGAGTGAGAGGGGGAGAGAGAGAGAGAGAGAGAGAGAGGATGTAACACTTAAGTTGAGCCCCCCTGTTGCTCTCGAGCAATGGCGTTTGTTTAAAAAAAAAAAAAAGGGGTCTGACT